>NC_056533.1:37298661-37521161 GCF_910596095.1 Thunnus maccoyii
TGGCACTGATTCAAACTTTTTCACCCATTTACGTGGGCATTTGAGACTGAAACAAAAGGTTAGTTGTCCATATCAAGGATGTAACTTCCAGAGCAGCAATTATTCCACATTTAATGCACATAAATCCAAAGAGCATCCAGTACATAGTACAATGCCATTCAAAACTGAAATTCTTTCAGGGAAGTTACCTGAAGAACCTCCCCCCAGTTTAAATATTCAAGCCGAGGATAATGTCTCTGTAGCTGATGATTCTGACTTTGAAGTCGTGGAGAGCGAAGATGCAGAAGGACTGGAGAGTCAGTTGGAACATAATTTGGCTGCTCTATTTCTGAAAATGTCCTCAGTTCTTAACATTTCGGAGACTTCCCTGCAAGAAGTTATAGAACAGATCAATCAGATTAATTTACTGTCACAGCCGTTGTTACATACCTCACAAAGAATACTCGATCAGCCTAATGACTCTTTAGTGGGTGAAATAGTGAGAGAAGTTACTAAGAGTAATGCATTCCTGAGATTCACTTCTCCTGGAGGGTCGTTGTCAACTGCAAGCAAACGAAAAGCATACATTTTAAACAACTTCTCTGTGGTAATGCCAATTGAATTTGTGCTGAAAAATGACAAGCAGACAGTTATGTATGTCCCGATATTACAAATGTTGCAGACGTTGCTAGCAAATAAAGACATTTTGGAAAAGGCCATGTCACCTGAGACAAATCTGACACAGAAATACAATTCTTTTAGGGATGGTTCCTGCTTTAAAAGTAACTCTCTCTTGAAAGAGCAAATATTTACGATTGTTCTTTTCTTGTACATAGATGATTTTGAGGTGGCAAACCCTTTGGGAACTTCCAGAAACAAACACAAGTTATGTGCAATCTACTGGGCACTTGGTAATCTGCACTCAAAGTATCGTTCCGGTCTCCATTGCATTCAGCTTGCCCTGCTCTGCAAGGCCAGTGATATGAAAGACCATGGTTATTGGGAAACTCTGCGCCCTCTCATTCAAGACCTGGCTTCTCTTGAGCAACATGGTGTGTATGTTGAACAGCTAGGGGCCAGTGTAAAAGGCACTGTATTATTTGTTGCTGCAGATAATTTAGCTGCTCATTCTCTTGGAGGGTTTTTCGAAAGCTTCACCGTTAGCCAAATATGTCGATTCTGTATGGCAAAACGAGAGGAAATACAACACAAGGAAGTGCGAACAGGCTCATTTCAACCAAGAACAGAGGAAAATCATGACCAACAGGTCAAGAACGTACAACAGGATCCTTCTTTGGCTCCACAGTTTGGTGTTAAAAGAAGCTGCCCTCTAACTGATGGCTTAGAACACTTTCATGTTGTTGATGGTTATCCACCTGACCTAATGCATGATCTTCTTGAAGGCATTGTTCCAGGTGAATTAGCCTTATGCTTGAAGGTACTGATATCAAATGGATACTTCTCTCTTGAAACCCTTAATCAGGCCATTAGCAATTTCCATATGCATTTTCAGACAAAACCAACCAACCTCAGCTTGTCAGAAAAAACTTTTCTACCATGGCAACAATTGGAGGAAATGCACATGAAAATTGGGCACTTCTCAGACTTCTGCCACTTATGATTGGTCATCACATCCCTGAGGGGGATGAAACTTGGGAAGTTTTGATGAACCTAAAAGATGTAGTGGAAATCTCAGTGTCTGCAAGCTTTACAGAGGAGTCTCTGTACTTTTTTGACTGCAAGATTGCAGAGCATAGAGATTTATTTCAGAAAGTGTTCCCAAACGAGAAATTGCGCCCAAAACACCACTACATTGAGCACTATCCTCAACTGATAAAAAAATTTGGTCCATTGTCTGACGTATGGACAATGCGCTTTGAAGGGAAACACAAGTTTTTCAAAGATGTTCTGCGTCACACTCGCAATTTCAAGAACATTTCACTTACATTATCTGTCCGACACCAGAAAATGATAGCATTCCATTTAGATACTAACTCATTCTTCAAGCCATCTGTTGAAATCGACAAAGTCCAGTCTGTGATGGTTGCTTCATTTCCTGAAAATGTGCAGAACTTTTTCTATCACAGAAATGGCCAGCAGAGCCAGACAGTCTTGGTAGCACCCTCTGTCTTCATTGATGGCATTAAGTACAGTGCTGACATGGTCATTTCAGTGGGATCTTGCTCTGGGCTACCAGATTTCAGACAAATATCAAAGATTGTAGTGATCAATAGTGACATTGTATTTGTCTGCAAACTTCTGGCCTCATGGTATGATGAGCATCTAAGAGCATATGAGCTCAGTCACTTGTCCACCTTCTCTGTCACACAGTTGTCTGAACTGAACGATGTTTTTCCTCTATCCCTTTACAGGATTAGAGGCAGACAGTTCATAACCCTGAAACGATACATACTGTGCTGAGTATGTAAATACTGAAGTCTTGAAATCCAATACAAATATTCTTCCTTTTCAGGTTGAGAAGTCATGATGGAAAAACAGCAACTTCTGATGAGAGTGGTCATCAATAAAGACGATATCAGGAAACTGGTTTTAAATGAGAGGCCAAATTCTATTGAGGAGTTAAAAGCACATATGAAGGAGAAACTCTCCCTGCAGTATGATTTTATATTGCAGTATGAAGACAAAGACTTTGATAATGCTCTCTGTAATTTGACACACATCACTGATTTGCCTGAAAAAGCGACACTAAAAATCATTCCCTTGATGACTCTAGAGTTATCAGCTGTGACATCGCCTGGCACGTCATCAGATGCTGACTGCAGCTCAATAGATACGGATATACTGCCTCTCACTGAAACTCCATTAAGAAGACAATGGCCGGAGTTTTTTGATATTCCAAATTTTTCGGTGGATGTTGAATACAGGTTGAGACAAGCTGATCTTGCCTTTATGAAAGATGGAACACGTATGTTGCTGTCACGTGATATGAAGCATGATATTCTGGAAAAACTAGCAGAGGCCATGTACAGTTTTAAAGCGTACCCTGATGATGATGATTACACCAGTGTGTCCCAATCTCTTATCAGCAAGCATCCAAGCCTTACTGAGCCTGGTCCTCAGCCAGGATACTATGGCTGGAAAAACAGCCTTAAATTTAAAATGGGAAATTATCGTACGAAGCTCAGAAGGGCTGGATGTGAGGATGTCATAGTTAATGGGGGCAAAAGAAGCAAAAACAACCCAGAAGGTGAATCATCAAGAAAAAACATCAAACGGCCGAGGGGGGGGGAGGCAAACTATCTCCCCAATTTACCCGACAGACAGAATGAAGAAGGCCTTGAAAGTGCCAGACTCGTTCTCGTGGAAGAAATGAAGAAAAAACAACACAATGGCTTGCTCATGGCAAACTTGATGGACCAGACATTCTCACTACGCCGGCAAGAGATCGTGAAAAAGGAGCCTGCTGTACAGGACATAGTGGAACGGTGGCCAGCCCTGTTTACAGAGGGAGAGGTAAGTTATTTTTGTCATGAATGGTCACTGGGAGTTTTTACTCTTGACTGCATATTTGAAAGCAGGTTTGATAAGATAAACAAAATAAAAATTGAACTTGAGAAAGAATAAATTCACTGCAGATTCACAAAGATATAAGTCTTTGTAAATGTTTATGCGTTAACATGTTCTTTTCAAGTAAAGAACTCTTGCTCTTACAGTGAGAATTTATTGATGTCATTCAGTTTTATATGAAATAGTATGGTGTGTGATTTTACCATACTTAACTGGTATTCTCACTGCCCCCCCACTACCCCATTGCCCTACTTTTTTTTTCTTAGGTCTTTGCAGAGTTTAGCAGAATTGCCACCAAACATCTTGAAAGCAGTTTCTTTGAGTCTCTTGACAAGCACACTCCACGGATCATTGAACTCCTGCAGTCAAAAAAGGGAGCTGCTGGACTGAAGATTCAAGAGTTAATGGCCAACTTGGTAAGAAATTAATTTAATAATTTAAGTTTTAAGTTCTTACTCTCATCTACATACACTTACAGACCAACATTTTCATTCTTTGTCTGACTTTTTTTATTCTAATTGATGTTTTCTGTCTCTGTCTTATAAGTCATCGGATGTAACTGCAAGACGCTCCGTGGTCCTCAAAGGCCTTCCCATCGTCTTTGGTGATGACCCAAACAAGTTCTATAAGACATGTTTTGTAAGTACTTGCACAAAATGCAGTATATTCACTTGTAATACCGACATCAAAGATATATGTCCCTCACATTTCTGCCTGTATTCATTAATGTAGGCCTTCCTTTACTGTCTTATCTTTCACTTCATTTCAAATTTAGAGGGTGTTATTGTAGCTATTGATTGTTATTCTATTGTTCATTTTTTGTCTCTCCATCGCAGATCTTAGTGTATAGTTTATAATGATCATAGTGTCTAACTATCCAAATACTTCCTGACTACACATTGTTTTGCTGATTGTTTGTTTCTTTGCAGGAGACAACGAAAGATGAGGCCATAGACAATGTCACAGTCGGTGTATTGACCATCCTAAGTGAAGACGATCCTGAGCAGCCCGTGTCCACAGCCATCGTCCTTGAGGGAGGTATTGTGATGGACAAAATTCGGGACTTGCCACAGGCATTTTGCCTCATATTTGGCCTCACATATGCCTTGAACCTCGATTACCCAAAATGTGTTGGAAACACATTCAAATTCATTCAAAGTGTAATGCTTGGTTTGGGAAACAAAGCCCTACCCCCAAAACTGTTAACAGTTAAAAACATGTTGTTTGACGAATGAGGAGTCAGATGTGAGGTTGCACTCAAGAACTGCTTATGACAGAGACATGAGAAGAGATGCCTTAACTAAACAGTATTTTGAACATTTTAAGAGCTGCCTAGATGCAGTTTATTTGTTGAGTTGATTTTCAAATCTGTTCAGTGCTTTTATGCTGGTGGTATATATAGTGCCCTCTTGTGAATTCAGGTGTTAAAATGTTGTGTAAAAAGAAATATATGTTGGATAATGTGGCATACCGTTAATGTTCTTATGACAGAGAAGAGGCGTTTGATGCTTTTATAAACAGCATTTTGAACTGTTTAAGAGTCAAGTGAAAATATAATCATCATTTCATTGTTCAATTGATACTCAGACCTGTTGAGTGCTTTTACAATAATGCCTTCTTGTGAATTCTGATGTTAAAATGTTGATTAAAAAGAAATGTGATATGTTCGATGATCTAGCCAGCAAATACCTGTAATCCAGCATAAATTGTGCGTGTTAAGATTCACAGTAAGTCTGCATACTGTTAATGTTTTTATGACAGGAAGAGAGGTTTGCTTTTAGCATTTTGAAATGTTCAAGAGTGACGTGAAAACATTTTCATTTAATTTCAATTTTTTTTACAATAGTGCCTTGTGAATTCAGGTATTAACGTGTTAAAAGAAATGTGATCTGTTGGATATTTGGATACTGTGACCAGCACATAATCCATCAAAAATTGTGAGCACAAAATCTGCATACTGTTAATTCTGTACACGTTTTAAATAAATTGAATGCAGATGACATTCTTTTTCGCAGTATTTTTTTCTTTCAAATTAAGAGATGATAACAAAGTTATTATAAGTACTGAAGACTCAGAATTGACGAGTTAATTTCAATACAATAAAGTTACAATAAATTACTTATTTTAAGTCCAATGCAGTCATAACCAGCAAGTTAATTCAAGAGCTGTGAACTCAAAATAATCATGTTTAGTTTAGTTTAGTAAACTTATTATAAACAAGTTCTCACAAGTACTGCACACTTATATTTAGTAAGTTACATATACTTAACTTAATCAAGTTTACTTAACTCAGTTAGTTTAAGGCAATGAGTTTGCATATTTTTTTTGAGTAACGCCAACTAATTACATTTTACAGTGTGTGTGAGAGAGTGTGTGTGTGTGTGTGTGTGTGTGTGTGAGGGTTTTCATTTAATTCATCTTTGGGGTTTTATAATAATAATAATGATAATAAAAAAAGTGACCTTTTCAAATGCATTATTTTTATCTGTACCTCTGTTTGCTTGAGTCACATCATTACCTGCTTGTTCTTTTTTTTTTTTTTAGTTTCAATAAATAAACTATGAATGAAACGTTTGTTTGTTTGTTTGAATCATTTTAATGTCTCAATATAACAAGTTTATATCTGAGAGACAAAATTCAACAAGTCAGAGGAAGACTTCTGTTTGTCAAAAATGAATCTTCAAGCTCACAAATTGACATTAAAGATAAATCAGGAGCCCAAATTAACAATATTAGTTATTATTATTAATATTAGTTAGTGAAATCAAGCAGAAAACTTCCACAGTTAGTTTTTTTTAGTATAAAATTAACTCTTGTGTTTCTTTGTTAAGCTGTGCTATAAGTATAGAAATAAAAGGGAATTTTATGGTAAAAAGGCTGAAACTTTAAAAGATTAACACTTGATTTGATTCATTTAAATGACTGAAGCTTCATTTTAGTTTTTTAAATATAATATAATCATTTTATCTTCAGATAAACGTTTGAATATATTTTTGCACAAAGTGACGTCTGTAGATTTGACCTCCGTCACTCTGACCTGAGATGAGAAAGACAAAATTCAACGAATCTTCAAGCTCACAAATTGACATTATTATTAAATTGAAACTAACGGATAAGTCGTGCCCAGATGAACATTACTTGCTGTAATTGTTCTTCCTGTTCATAGTTACTGTTAAAAGATTCCTTCCTAGTGAACTTTCAGTAATGCTGAAGTTAATTTGAGGCTTCAGTAGACTTTGACTGAGTTTGTCAAATCAAGTAGAAAACTTCCACAGTTTGTCTTTTAAGTATAAAACTGACTTGTGTTTCCTTGTTGAACTGTGGTGGATGTATAGAAACAAAAAGAGGGAATTTTATGGTAAAAAGACTGAAACTTTGGAAGATAAACACTTGATTTGACTCGTTTAAATGGTTGAAGCTTCATATTATCTTCAGATAAACGTTTGAATATATTAGATGTAGATTTTGCCTCCATCACTCTGATCTGAGATGCGTCACTAGTGACAGACACCTTCGTTTATTATGTGATTTAACATAAATAACCCAAAATCTCCACCTGAACATCATGCTGAAACATAAATATACCTTACCATAGTGATGTGTTGTTTTAGTGTGGAGGACTTGATGATGATGATGATGATGATGATGGTGGTGGTGTCTCAGGAGCAGCTCCTCTTCCTGGTTCATGTCTGATTGGTAAATCAAAAATTATGTTTACAGAAAAGCAGTTCAACGACTGACCAGACTGATACTGGAGGTTAATAAAGACTCAACAGGACTTTACTGTTAACTGACTCATATTAAAGCTAAAACTGAAAATTAATCAGCAACAATTTTAATGATCAAATGAATGTTTAAAACTTTTTGAGCAAATATGGCAAAAGTTCCCCAGTTTCAGCTTCCTAAATGTGAATATTACTGGTTTTGATATTTGTTTATTACAATAAACTGATAATCTTTGTGTTGGTCGACCAGAACAACATTTTGAAGAGGAACCGTCAGCTCTGAGAGCCTGAGTCACAATTTACTGACATTTTACAAATCACAAAAATAACTAATTAATCAGTTTCATTTCCTTAGAGATGATGCTACCTGAGATAACTAAATAATATGTACAAGATAAATAAAAAATCATTATATGTTTTTTAAAATAAACATTTTTGATAACGATCTTTAAATGAGGGTTTAAATATTTGTAACTGTAATGAGGAAGATCACACTTCTGGTCTTTATTATTCATTTATTCTCCCAAAATTATTCATTCTTACACTTTTCACTAATGTTCTTATTGATCTTTATAATTATGTCTGTTTTAATTTGTTAATCAAACTCCATAAATAAACTGACCTGATTGAAATGCAGTGAGTGAATTTCCTATAATAAATAAACTCATCACTGCTCTCTGGTGGATAAACTATGTCATGATTTCTCTACATAACTAACCACATGTCTTTTTCTCTCCTGTTAGTTGTAACTTATCTACCAACATATACAGCGTTACTAATATATCTACACACACTCACACACAGCAGCCCACCTGTTGTCCGTCTGGTTCTCATCCTGAGTTCATGAAACTCAGCATCAATCTGCTCTTATTGAACAGTGTGGAGATCATGTTGCTCATATGTCCCTTATTATGTGTGTAATCCAGAATTCATGATTAAGATTTAGACTCTGCAGACCAGTTAAGTTTTCACACCACGTACATACATATAATATACTGCTTTTTGCATTTCGTACACAAGAAATCATAACATATTTAACTGTTTTATACACACAGGAAATAAAACAATACTTACCTCAAACTGCAACATCAGAAAACTGCTGCCGGTTAAAACATTTTCCCTACAATATAATAATTACTTTGTGTTTTCTGAGTTGTTCCTGAAGCTGTTTCACCTCCACAATTACTTTTAATTTCTTCCAGCTGTGAACAGCTCCTCCATTTCCTCTGTGCAATGCATCATGGGAGAATAGTGTCCAACACCTGTTTTTCAGTCTGCATATTTACTTTTGTCACTTTTTAGTGTGAACACACGACATTCAAACCCTGTTTAGAATCAGGACTCTGATGTGATTACTGTTGAAAGTATTAAAGAACAAACAGCACAGAGATGAACTAAATTAAAAGGTCCTAAAACTGAATCACTCTTTAAAAGCTTGTCTGGTGATGATTTCTAAGAAACTTTTATTGGGTTTAAAATTTTAATGAGACAGAAATTATGCAAATGATTTGCTGGATGTTGTCTCTGATGATGCTCAACATTTCAAATATTATTCTCTAAAGAGAGAAAAATGTTTTCCACACATTGTTTACATTGTTTACATGTTTTCCTCGCTTAAAGATTCTTGGTTACTACTTTGTTGTTTTCTATTACTACTACTCTAACATGTCATTACTATTCTTTAATATTTTTACAGTTTATTTCTAATAGGAACATGTAAAACATTTGATCTTTTGATGTGTGTTTGATAAAAGTCAGTGAATAAGAGTCTTTATGTTGTTGTAACTGACCTTTTAGCTCATGTTTAAATATTGTCTAAACAAGCCAACTGTGGGAATAATGTGGCATCTTCTGCTCTGTTGATCATGTTCAACTTCTGACACAATGAATTAAACAAGATACAAACAAGTTGTGCTTTGTCAGTGTTTTTTTCTTCTTTTTTACAGGTTGACATACAGTATAGTTATGTGTATAATGATAAGTGATGGTGATAATATACTGTATGTACAAAGATCATGTGGCTAAATATCTCTGTCTCTAACACTTGACACCAAACTACAACTTGAGATTAATATTGACAATTTCAAATTTGATAAGTTCACAAATATTGGGTATAAAGTTTTCTTCTACAAATGTGTGACTTTAGTTTTATGTTTTTAAAGTTGTAATCAAAGCCGCTGCACTACTGACAACAATGGTGTCACTCTTTACCAGCTGTCAGTAGTTCCTTTATTTCCATTGTGCATTGCATTATGGGACAACAGTGTCTATCAACAGCAGTTATCAATTATTAATCAACACTACAGACTCAGAACATGTTTAGATTTATATTGTATAAAATTAGGACACAATGTTATAAAATATGATTCACAGAGAGGTTTACAGGTATTTGGAGGATTATTCTCTATTTTTGGTTTTATCTTCACAGTTTTTGAGATATCTGTCTCTGAGTTTTCTGCCACCATCCCAATACAATGGAGGTGCATTAAAAAGCGACATTTAAAAGACTTCAACAGTATCATGTCTTTCTAAAAACAATGTCCCCACTTACTCTGGACAATCCACAGGACACATTCTCAACAATTCTGAGTGGAAAGACTTTCTACTAAACTAATCTGACATCTTTTTACAGTATTTTCTGTGGATTATCCACAGTAACAGTCACACTTTCTAGAAAACACACTGCTGTTGATTTTAACTTAATGTAACTTTTCAGTGCTGTGAGAACCACAAATGAAACTCCATTGAACTGGTGTGGTGACAGACATCTCAAACACTGGACAAATAAAACCAAAACTATCTCCATGACTACACATATCACAAGAGGTTACTCACAAAATGTTTTTCTGCAATTTTGGGTGAACTGGTCCTTTAACAAATAGAACCACTAGACACCAGTAGATGCTGTTAATTTGGCAATGGAGTAAGTTCTTCATGAAATCTGAAGAGGATTAAAGTCTATCTGTTGTATGAATACACAGTGAAACACTGAATCACAGTTCAAAGAGCAAATATTGAGAACAAGAGAGAAGTAGTGAAGTAGTGATAAGTTCAGTCTTCTACCACTTGAGGGCACAAGAGTCAAGTCCACCTTGTGTGGAGTCTACACTCTATTGCAGCTTTCTAAATGGAAAATTAATAGTGTCTGAAATCAGAAACTGCACAGTCTTATTCATATATTAATAACTCCTGTCTGTGTTTGATCCAACAAGATGAAAACATGACAAATAATCTGACGGACAGTTTAACTGACTCCTTCACCTCTTTGCCTGTCAGTCTCTGTCACTTATTGACTAACGTGTTCAATCTCAACCAGGTGTGTAGACAGTAATGGGTCTGAGCAGCACTGACCCACCAACATTATCATATTACTTACACTTTTATATCAAATGTGATTTTAATGATTTTGGATTGACTGTTTTTATTTGATTTTATTGTGTCTCAGTGTGATCAGATGTGTTTTATTATGATTATGTTGAGGTCTTATTGGGTATCTATTGTTTTTATTGTGGATTCTTTGGTGCTTTTATGTCTGGAGCACTGGACCAAATGGATTTCTCCGTGTGGGATAATAAAGTCGATCTGAATCTGAATCTGAATCACTCACCGACCCTCACAGCCAAGTCTGATCAATATACATTTTGTAACAATAAATATAAAATATACATATAAAGAAATAAATGAATATAAACTTGATTTATTGTTGACTTGATGTGTGTGTTGAATTAGTCGTCTGATTAAAACAGAACTGTTGAAACAAGTTGTAGGAAGTCTCTGGAATGTAATTAGTTCCTCTGGTTCTGACACGCAGACCTTCCTGAGCTGCCTTCAGCCAGCTCTCTGGCTTTTCAGGTGATGTAACATTAACGCTACAACAATGACTAAACAACATTTTTTTAATGTGTAATTTGAAAAAAATGTTGAGGAAGAAGAAACTCCATCACCTCCATCGTGGACTGTTGAGACAAAAGAAGACATTTGTGGACGTCAACTTGGACTTTTTTCAACATTTTTAACCATTTTCTAACATTTTATGGACAAAACAACTAAACCATTAATCAAGAAAATAATCAACAGATTAATCAATAATGAAACAATGCATCAGTTGCAGCCCTAAAATAAACAAATATTTACCAATAAGCTATTTGCAACAGGCTGTAAGTACAAGCAACTTGTGTGCTTACAAAATAAACATGTATATAAATTTTCAAATATTATATAACATGACTCTGCATGTCAGAGTCTCTCCAGTCAGTCCTGTCTCATCACATTGTTTTATACAGTGTCTATAACAGTGCTGCATGTTGCACTGCTTTACATTTAAAATCAAAAGCCACTGTATAAATTAGCTTAAAGATAATAAAATAAAACATAATTAAGTGTTTATGTGTCTATTATTTGTTCTTTTTTGTTTGAGGTGTAACAGTAAATATTCAGAATCCTTTATTTTAACCAACTAACTCCAACTGATTCGGTTCTGCTCTCATTTGAAGTTTGAATATCAACAAAGTTAACAGTTAAAACTGAGAGGTGGAAACTTTGATGTAAAGTTCATTTCATTGCTGCACATTTTGCATGTCAGACGCTGCCATCCAGTGGTTCCACTGCAGAACAACATTCATGTTCAGCACAGTGACATCTGCTGCTGGGGAGCAGGAAGGCCGTCATCTCTCCTCACTTCTTTCTGTCTTTGTATGTTTTTTGCATCAGAGTTTGCAGAGTTGTTCATCATCAGCACCAACACATATACTCTCTCTCTCTCCAGCTCTCTCTCTCTTTCTCATGAGATTTAGGATTTGAGGAAGAGAGGTCGACTGTTGTCCCTTAAAAGATTTTCCCACCTTACATTCACACACTCACAACACAGTTGTTTTTTCTACTTTTTAAAATCAAACACCAGGTAACCAACCTAATGTGTCTCTTTACATGTGATGTCATACTGATTATAGTCAAGTTTTGTCTGACTGTCTAATATTTTGTCAACTCATTAACGTACATGAGCTGTAATGTTAAATATATTTGCTGATATAAATGTATGTTACAATTTATTTCCGACATGCGTCTACCAATAGGCCTAAATATTTCTATATGAATAAATAATGATTATTGTTATTATTTTACACTGTTAACTGTCAAAAACAGCTATTGCCACCTTTAACATACACTCCTTAGCAACTTTTATTTGGTCCATCTATGCAATTTAATTCAGTCCAACGCAACAAATCTGCCATAAGTTCTACATTTAGGAAGATAATACTGTTCAGTTGTAGGTGAGACTGTCAGAAGTGATAATTCAACTAGACCTCTATGTTTATTACTGAGGTCATAGTGGTGATGTTGAACTGGACAGCATTATATTGAAATGTGTTTCTAATATTCTTCTTCCTCTCTGTGGAGCAAAATATTAGAAGCTCCTCCAAATATAAAGCAGTCCACTACAACCTCAATAATAAATATATAGTTTAATTAACAATCTCTGACAGTGTCAATCACAACTGAACATTATCTTTGTAAAGGTTGAATTTATTGCAGAGCTGTTGTATTTGTATTGCATTGAATTTCACAGGTGAACCTAGTAAAGTGGCCTCTGAGTGTATATGAACCTAATTAAAACAAAGCTATATTTTAAATAACATATAAGAAACTCATCCTATAGCCTGTAGACTGAGTGAATTACCATTTTATTTAACTTCAGTGAAAGAGTTCAGTTTGTGTTAAAATTAAAAGAAACTAAACAAACAAACAAAAAAACGCCACCAAGACACATTAGAATGAGTAAAATTATCATCTGTCAAATTTATGTCAAACATAACAAAATGATTCATCCACTTTTGAACAAATATTCCAGCTGTGCTGTGTTTGCTGATGTAAATGTGTTACAATTTATTTCCTAGATGGAGCACTGTACTACTTGAAGGTCCTGGTAAGGTCATCAAAACCAAAGTGGTCAGAGGCACAGAGGAGGCTGACACCATTTTTAGGGATTTTCATGACAGCTCCACAGGTGCTCACACTGGATAAAAAAAAGACCAGAGATGCTAGTTCAGAAAGGTTTTTCTGGCCTGCTGACGTAGAGAAAATGTAAATAAATACTGCAACTGAAGAAAAAATAAGGACTTTGCTTTTAATTGAGTTTCAGCATATAAAGATGTTTACCTTACTGGCATGTATATGTATATTTTCATTAAATTACAGAAATTTTAAAACCTGCTCTACATGGATGACTCCAATGTGAAGTGATAGAAAAATGCCAGCAGGTGGCTTGCTGGGAAGGCACTAACAGGATATGATATGATTTATTTATGCATGACAGACAAAGAACAAAAATCCACAGGAAATCACACCTCTGTTCATCTCCCTCCAGTGGCCCTCCTGTTGGCGGCTCACATCAGTTTCAAAACTTTTATTCTTGCCTTCAAGGTGACCAATGGAACAGCACCCTCTTACACTGAGTCACTCATCAGGCCGTATGTCCCCTCCAATCTGCTCCAGTCTGCAAATGAATGACGTCTAGTGATACCATCACTGCCTGGTATGAAATCACGATACAACTTCATCTAAACAACCTCCTGCAAGCAGAAAGGATCAGATAAGGAACCCCCATCTCCTGCATGGTCACCAAACCAGACCACTGACCCAAACCGCCTTTGATCCCTCAAGCTACAAGAGCCAGCAAGATGAGAAGACTAATTCACACCTCAGTGTGAACTGATGAAAGAACCCGTCATTGGTTATCATAACTCACCTCTAAGAGCCAATCGCACACAGAGATGAGCTGGCACCAACTTTAATCCCACTGTGGATTTTGACTTTCAGGACTTGAATGACCAACCCAAAGAACTGATCTGGTTGAAAGCTTGCAGTTTGCTTGTCTGAAGATGTGACTCAGAGCACAGGAGATGAAACCTCAGAATCTGGAGTCATGAGTTGAGGGTCAAGCCTAGGAGAGCATGAGAGCATAAACCAGGAGCTCTCTTCCAATCGTAACTTTGCAAGTCTGGACCAGCTGACTCACTCATCATTACAAGATTCAGACTCCTGCTCCTCACCCCAGCACATCGGACTCCATTCTCTGCAAGAAGCCACCCCAGGGAGCAAGCAAGTATGCGTACAAAACCTTCATCAACTTGCTTGAACCCTGGTGCCTTCATGATTTGTAATTTCAATGGAAATTCAGAACTAATCAGTGGTAGCATTGATTTGACTCACTGCTTCTCAGGTAACAGTCATCTCATCTGTTTATCAGGTTTCTCATACCAACTACACAATAGATAACTCTGCATCATGCATTCAAATCATTCACTAGCCATAGCCTTGTGTACTAGTTTCCCTTTCCCTCTTGTGTCTTGTCTGTAAAATGTTATAATGTTTAGTACTTGTAGGTGTAGTATTAGGAATAAATGTGTATGTAATTAAAATGGATTTGTTTGTGTTTTCTTGTGCTTGTATCTCAGTCACTTAATCTTAAAAAACCTATACCCTTGTAAAATCATAATTAAGATTAATAACAATCATAATTAGGGCCCGAGCCCAAAGGGCGAAGGCCCTCTTGTATTTCATGTGCTTGTTTCTTTCTTCTTCTTCTTCTTTCTTCATTATTCCGCCACTTCAGACCTAAATTTGACCCCCTAAACATGCTCAAAAACTCACCAAATTTGGCACGCACATGAAGGGCCCTAAAAAATATGATTTTTAATGTAAGATTTGGCCAAAGTCATGGGATTAATGAGGATATTATATACAAGAAATGTACTCTAAAATCCTCCTCTCCAACTGAGAGGGAGAGAGAGAGAATAGGAGGGAAGAAAGGGGGGGCGGGTGTGGGGGTTGAATGCAGCTCATTTTTGTAGGATACAGCAGAAAGGTCTAAATACATACAGTACATTATATACAAACTTTGCATGAAGTTTGGTGTTTATTTTACAATAATTATGGGTCTTATATGTATAATTCAGTAGTTGGGATGACCTATGAGGAGAAGGGAAAAAATTGAGTGAGAGTGACAGTTTAGTGATAAAATGCTGTAGAAAAATAAAATCAAAACTAAAATTTGTAGCTCTGTTCTGCAGTATTTCCTTTAATAGGGCCCGAGCACCTAGTGGTTCGCTCACACTCTCCATTGAAATATATGAGTATTTTTCTGTGTTCAGCTGCAGTTACTTATTGTCTCTACACACCTGACAGTACACATTTCAATCAAACTTTGACCAGGTCATGTGGGTTAAAAGTTTCAACTACTGAATACCCTTGAAAGTCAAATCACTTGCATGCAAGTCTACAGGCGGCCGAAGAAACAACAACAACAACAACAACAACAACAACAACAACAACAACAACTCGGGGCACCCGTGCAGGGTCCCCAGCCGTGGCCCCTTCGAGCCTTACGCTATAAAATATTGCTAGAATGTTAAAGAAATGTATAAATCTGCACAAAAAAAATGAAAAACATTGAAGAAATACTTTAAAATTACCTAATTTAAATAAAGGTTTGTTTTATACAGTATTCTTTTGTAAATTCATAGAATTATCCATACAAAAACATAATTTCAATAATCATTACTTCATATAAACATTATTTGAAAGTAGTTACAAGCAACTGTCTACAGACTTTCCCAATTAATGTATGAGATTTACTGTACATAAATAGTATTTGACAGAAATTACGAGCAACTATCCAATATATCCGTCTGACACTCTTCTTCAGAGGGATATTTCTTATATATTGTGTGTACACTGCCATCATTCTTCAGAACCTGCCACTTAAAGGGTGCTTGAGGCTAAAGAGAGCTATTGTATTTAGGTCTTGATGCACAACATATTGGTGTTGGGGCTACATATCAAATCAAATGGTGATAAAAATGTTTGTTGTATCCTATGTTCCATCCTAATGCTGAGGAAAGCCTATGGCTGAAACCCTTTTTTGTTGCTGGGCATCATAAAAAAGTGATATACACTTATTTGTGAGAGCTGACAACTTCATTTGTTTTTTTTGTGAGATGCTGCCATGACAGTGTTTTTTGTTATCATACATATTGACATGTGCAACACATGCTTATTTCAAAAAAGATAAGTAATTTAATTTCAAATTCTGAAGGTAGCTATAATAAAGGCTGTAAATCCACCTTAAAAATATTGGAAGCTGTCTCCCACTACATTTTTTTAGACCACAACTTGAAATTGTATACGTAGCATCCATGCGTTTTTTCCTTGTGAAGGTGTCATTTGTAGATCTAGTTTTTCTTCTCTAAACATTAAGACCCAAAGTGAGTCACAGTCAGTCTATGTTCAACAAAATTCAAGGCCCTCATTGCAGTCCTACTGCTCCCTCTAATCATTAGGTCACTCAAACATTTCTACAGGTCAAAGGGAACAAAGAGCAAAAAGCAGAGATAATATAAGGTGAATAAAGAAGGACCTCAATAGGAGTAAAGCTTTACAATGGTTTACATTTTTTTTAGCAATAGGTGAGAGATGTGTGAAAGACTGGGATTTGATGCTAGGACTCAACAGTTCAAGCAAGGCTTGAGCTTTGATAATATGGGTGAAGGAATGTAAGACCTTAAAATAGTTGAAAAAACTAAAAAAGTAACGCAAGTCATTTCCCAAGACTGTTGATTTGAAGATGATGATTCACATTCAGCTTTCAGTAAAGGTAAGGTAGTCATTTTGTTTTTCTCCGTAACATGAAGTTTCGCATAATGAGAGATATAAACTGAACTTGTCATGGGTTGAGCTAACACCAAGGACAGCAGAAAGGGAAAGTGAGATAGTAGCATTCAGCGCTAGCTACGACTTGACATAACCAAAGCGTTGATGTTGCATAAGTGCCAGAATTTTAAAATGTATGTGGAGTCAGCAGTGCTAACGTTAGCATTTGCTTTTTGTATGCATTAAGCAACGTTAAGTCTATGTGGCTTCAGATAACATAGCGTTATGCCGGTCCTAAGGAAGCTATTAACGTTAGCCTTGAATCAGAATCTCACATCAGTCATAGTAACGTTAAATAAATTACATTTGTCAGTTGACCATTTACATGTTTCAGTTCCTATTCTGTCCTGCAAACATTAAATAAAAGGCTGTGGCAAGTTGTGACCTAAGAAAGACTTTAAGTTACAGCTAGTATGCTAGTGTTAATAAGTTTAGCCAGTTAGCTTGATAAGTTACTAATATTATTTATTAAAGAAACATCAGACCACCCAGCTGCTCCTATTTGCTGCTAGTAAATACGTTACCAGTAACCTGCTGTCTACCGACTAAGTTAGTGTTGGTGTGAAGAACACACAATGAAACACAATGCAGTACGATTTACAGTGTGGTAGTGAAATGAGTGTGGTGTGTGTAAAGTGCTGTGTAAGTGTGTGTGTGTGTGTGTGTGTGTGTGTGTGTGTGTGTGTGCGCTGTGCAGACAGGCAATTAGTGTTCATTTTTCATAAGCCTGGTTTTCTGGTGGAAAAACCTGTCTCAGAGCCTGCTGTGGTACAATTTACCAGACGGCAGAAGCGGAAACAAGCTGTAGTTGGGGTTAGAAATACAGTTGTAATACACTTGGAAAATAATAGAATACCTCAAAATATGTATGTTTTAATGTAATGGTAGTATATCAATGTGTCACAAATTAATTGATAAAATACGTTTTTTAATCATGATAATTATTTGAACTTTGCATCCTCTTCCTGAGTTATTTTGCATCGCTGGCATGGTTTTCCCAGGCACAGCCTTCACATACGGCCTACATGGTTATTGGAAGGTTCCTGGCCTCAACATCCCCATGGTCATACCCAGCCTCACCACTCTGCAGGAGGGCGTTCTCAGCCAGGGGAAAGCCAAGTAGAGTTTAAGGAACTGCTTCTGGGTGCTACACTGCATGACCCAGGCCTACTATCTGTTTACCAGGTGTGTGCACTAGCTCACTCATTTTATAGATCAGTGGCTAAACCGCACTGTCATGCTGGAACTATTGCATGACATAGGGCTAGGTAGAGAGAGCGTGATGAAAACTGGAGGAAACTCGGATCATGTCAACATTAACGCACCTCAGAAGCGCTGTGTGTAAGCATTTTGGATTTTACTCTATCAATGGCAAAATTATTGATAAAGATAAGGCTGTTTGCCGACTTTGTATGAAGCAACTACTTTACGGTAATGTTACCACAACAACAAATGGAGTCACCTGTTAGCTTCTCACCCAAGCGAGGCTAAAGAATCAGAGCACCAGCAGCTACACAACCTCGCCTAACTTCCTATTTTTTGCCTATAAATTACATAATGCTAATGTTCTATATAATTTGAATGAATTCCATAGCACTGTGAATTCATTCAAAGAGACAGCCGTAGCACGTATACTGCATGGGAAATGGACCTGCTTTTCTGCTGCTCTGTACGTTTAAGCTTCAAGTCTATTTTTTCCCAACCCTGGGCGTCAGTGAAGCATGGATATACATACTTTGACTGCTTTGTAAATACATTATATATTCACAATAAAGAAATCCATACAATTATGTTAAACTAATTTTGGCCATCTGCACCAAGATTTCAGTTTCTACTGATAGGCTAGATGATCAGTAATTTAGAGAATTTTCACTGTATTGATGATAGGGATTTAATCACGTTATTTTATATATAATGTGCATATTTGTTGTTTGTTTTTTATTTTAAACTGTATATTCTGCATAATTAAATTATTATATTGCAAGTCAAAAACTGAAAATCACTCTCTTGCCTAAAGCTTGTGCAAAATACTGCACCAGAGTTTTAACTGGTTCCAAATGTAGAGACTACGACATCACTCCAAATTAAACATCCCAACACAGGATACCATCAGTTTTACAAATGGTTTTAAGATTTTGTTGATCACATTTAAAGAACAGCTTGTTCTGGCCCCAACCTCAATTTCAGACAGTCTTAAACCCGTAATGTCCCTGCACTAAAAGAGGCAAAGTTTGATCATGCTCAATTTCTGTTCAAGCGGCAAACTGCACTCCTTAAGAGCGCCGGCCTCATGGCTCACCTTTGCCGCTGCTGTGAGGGTCGGAGGCAAAGTTGCCATTGTGTGTACATTGAAAAAAATACAGGCAACAACGTTGACACCTGTTGGTGTGCAGGTACTTTTAAGAGCATGATACATATTTTCTGCTTTTGTATTCTCAGGACAAGGCTTGCTGAGGCTCATTGCAGAGGATCATAGCCATCGTTGGAATTCTGAAAGGAAGTGGGTGGCTTTCAATCTGTCCTATGAACTTGAGGCTTTTTTTGCATGCAGATTCACCTATTTCCATGGCCAAGGAAAGTTCAATAAATATTTGCCAGAGGTTGGGGCAGCCTCTGGTACCTAAGTGCTTACAGGGTGAGGAAACGGTCTTCTTGGGGTGTCGTCTTCTTTGGTCGCCCACTTCACGGCCTGTCTCTGACATCCCCCGTTATATGGAACTTGGCCTTCACTTTGGAGATGGTACTAGGGCTCACTCACTCACTGCAACTTGGTTTTGCAGAACACCAGCTTGAAGTTGCCCTATCGCACGGGCCCTATCCAGATTAGTTAAATGTGGCATGCCAATTCTTGGAGCAGACACCTACTGACCTCTGTAGCAGGGCCCATGCTCACAGGTGCTGCCAATCAGGTGCCTGGGGGTACCAGAAGTTCAAAACAAGAGTCAGTAGCAACAGCAAAATTAGCTGTTTGGCATTGGCAGAGAAGATTTGGCAAATTCTTCATGGGCGCAACCCACAATTCAGCTCTGCTGCTCATCCCACACATGCATGTTCCTTACACATGTGGCACCATTTAAAAAGGGAAATAAACAGGCTTTCCAACGGTATAAGATTTATTGCCAAGAAGCATTGTTACAACAAAGAAACAATCTACCAAACACAAATTTCCTTACGTTTGTGTTAAGTTTAGTTAGTTTGATTATCTAGAGAGATGGCATGGACCCCTGCCGTTTGCAGTCAGATCAAGGAGAACAGAGGACTGTAAAACCCATGGATTTACAAATGTAGTTTTAGATTTTGTCTAAGGACAATTAATATTGTATGTTAGTATGTGTTTCTATATCACAATATGTGTTGTAGAAATGTACCACTAACATAATTCCATCATGTTTAGTTCCATTCTGTTTGTTTCACTTTCAGAACACTAAAGCTACTATCGAAATTGCAAAATTAGGAATCATGCAATTGTTAAATTGTAAATACTTTGATTAATGGAATAACTGTATTCAGGAATTGTACCCACCTGTCCATGGTAGGGGGGGACTGACTCTGCTCCCCCAGAACTCTGCAACCCCTAGGATTGGCTAGGATGCACCTTCTGAGCGGACAGACCGAAACTTTAAGACAGGCCCTGTTTACACCTGATATTAGCATGCGTCTTGGGTGATCCGATCAGTGCATCTGTTTACACCTGATATTAACATGCGTTTCCACATGCATCTTAAGTGACCATAAACACATACATCATTTCCGTTTGCAAAGACCAAATTCGTTGTTGTTTTTAACTGGTGGGAGGACCGAGGGTCTGTGTACCCTCCGTCCAAAGCTGTGTTCATCTTGTTTGATAATAGGATAAACAAATATACAATGCATTGTGTGCCCCCTCACGAAAATCAATTGCCCGTCCTATTGATTTGCTCTAGCACCACGTTGGAACATGTATATCAAATATAGAGTTATATGCAGCGATCTCCCCACAGCTGCATCTCCCCATTGAGAGACGCTGTGCGCATTTATGCACGAGGCACAGCAGCCTAACTTCATTGATTATTTAAATCTCTGACATGCTGACAGGATCGGTCAGGATCTAATGTAAATTAATGTTCTGTGTTCTTATACACATCCAACAGGTCAGCTGTTACACATACACAGTCCAGGTTCATACGGTGAAACTGTTTGGAATAAAGCAGCCGTCCTCCTGATAAATCCTGAGGTCCATTATGTCGAGCAGCACAGCAAAACTAAAAATGTTATCAACTTGACAGGACAGAGGAAACTATCCAGCAACATTCAACCTCTGAAATATTTTTTTAAACAGACAAGCGAAAAACAAGTTATTTTCTGCTTTTGTTTTTTTTTTACTTCTGATTTGACTGTCGATTTGATGATGAATGGGGAAAAAACGGAAGGTGAATTACGTTCTTTTAATTCACATGAAAGACAAAAATCAAAATAATTCATTTCTTTGTCCTGTTATCAAACAAGTTGAACACAGCTTTGGACGGGGGGTTCATGGACTCGGAGGCAGCAAGTCAATTCCCATGTCTAGTCTGCTGGAAAATAGAGGATGTCAGTTGAGTAGGTGGTCCTTTAATGTGGCCCAGGACATACTGCGTTTACACTGCTAAATAAATGTGGCCACATGCGGCCCAGACCACCTCCAAATGTGGTCTGAGTGATCAGATATCAATGCGTCCTCAATGCATCTTGGGTGTATTCACACCTGTACTTATAGCTGTCCACTTGTGATCGGATTACCCAAGATGAATGTTAATGTCAGGTGTAAACAGGGCCACAGTGTCTTATCAGAGACTCTAAGTTGCTGCTTTTTGCTGGTTGCTGGCTGGTTTTCCAGGCTGGCTGCTGGTTTCTTCTTGCTTTTGTCTTTGTCTTCTTGCTTTCTGCCATGCTGGTGGAAAGCTTACATTTTCCTAGTCTGAAGATGTGACTCAGAAAAATAGGAGGTGAGTTGAGGATCAAGCTTAGGAGAGCATGAGAGCATAAACCAGGAGCTCTCTTCCAATGGGAACTTTTCAAGTCCGGACCGGCTGACTCACTCATCATTACAAGATCCAGACTCCAGCTCCTCACCCCAGCACATTGGACTCCATTCTCCACAAGAAGCCACCCCAGGGAGCAAGCAAGTATTCATACAAAACCTTCATCAACTTGCTTAAACCCAATGTCAGTTTGTTGTACTGTTGATTTGACTCTGTTTCTCAGGTAACAGTCATCTCATCTGTTTATCAGGTCTCTCATACCAACTACTCAATAGATAACTCTGCATCACACATTCAAATCATTTACTAGCCATAGCCTTGTGTACCAGTTTCCCTTCTCCGCTTGTGTCTTGTTTGTAAAATGTTGTAGTGTTTAGTACTTGTAGTTGTAGTATTGGTAATAAATGTGTATGTAATTAAAGTGGACTTGTTTGTGTTTCCTTGTGCTTGCATCTCAGTCACTTAACCTTAAGTCGCTAGACAAATTTTACCCAGTTTAGGTCAATATAGCTCCAACACAATACTGGGGTAATGCTACCCAGATTGCCAAGTTAATTAAGATGTTGGTGCCTTTGAGTTCTTGGGCTGAACATCAATAGAGCCTGTTTGTTTTATCTTCAACTTACTTTTAATGGCTTAAACTGCCACCCTGGCTGTAAGAATTCAATGCAGGGAACCAAAGGGTACAGCATGTCTCTGAAGAATGGAGTGGTACTTCTCCTTGGTCAGGGTGGAGTCAATTCATTGCAGGCATCCAACTACAGAGTAGGCAAAACATGTCTCTGTCAGTTTGATACACTGCAGTATCATTCTTGCTCCTGTTCATCTCCTTACATACACCCTTCTGTTACTGTCATAGATCTCAAACTTGGATTCATTAGTGAATAGGACTTTTTCCAGCCATCCACTGTGAAATTCTGGTATTTCTAAGCCCACCCCAAGCATTTGGCCTTGTTTCCCCTCCTGAGAAGTGGTTTAGAAATTGCTACTCATCCTCTGAGGCCACTACAAGACAGCCGTCTTTTGACAGTACTTTTGCTGATTGGAGTCTTGTGTTTTTTATTTAACAAATTCTGAATCTGTGATGAAGTTGCCTTTTTATCTCACAGGGAACTAAGCTTGATGTATTGATCTTCTGATGGTGTGTTCACTTTTGGTCTGCCTGATTGTGATTTGGATACAACTGATACAGTGTCAACAAAGCGTTTTAGAGCTCCATGCACTACCCTCTAAGAAACCTTTAGTCTAGCCATGATTTGATACTGAGAAAGCCCCTCTTTGCTTAGAATAGTAATTTGACCTCTGACACTAGTTTTGATGCCATGTTTACCACCATCACAATGCTACTTACTAAGCAATGATCTGCTGGAAACTTGAGGCACACCCATATTTATAACAGGTGAACACTGGCTGCAAGTTGAGTTACTTGAACAAGCCTCTGATGAGTAGATCAAATCTGCTACAACATGATGAATCATGAATGAATGAATTAAGTAAAGCTAATGTATGCGCAGATTCAAAATAAATACAGGAGGGTATACAGTGAGCAGAAACACTGCGCAATAAATCACAATAAGAAAGCTAGATACAATAAACAAAACAGAAACCAACTGTGTCATTGAGATATGAGATACAGAAAGAGACAGCACAAGTGATACTATCACAAGTGTCAAACATAAACAAAGGAGGACTGCTATGGTGAAAAGATGAATCAACATGGGAGATATCAGCAGTGTGTTGGAGTTACTGGCAGAAGTCTTTACATGACAGCTCTTATCTTCTGACCTGAAAAAAAAAATGTGAAAGAAATTAAGGACCAGTTGTCACCTGTCAAGCTAGTCAAACTTGAGCAGGGGTTGAAGTATGACATGACAACAGCAGCCTTCACTGTACTTTCCAGTCTTGCAATGACTACTGTTCTTCTATTAAACTAAAAGATATGAAGCTAAATCTGCAAGAAAGTATCTGAATCCAGTAGGTGTAGACACAATAAATGAACTGCCGATAAAAAAGATTTTGCACATTCATAAAGCTTGCAGTTCATTGAAACAATAAAACTATTCTGAATCAGAATGGTGAAAAGAAAACGTGACAAGTCATCCCATCACCTGTCAAGCTGACAAGGAGCACTGAGCTCAGCATCTAAAATCTCCTGCTAAAATGTGCCCAATTTAGAAAAACAGAAACAAAAAGCAAATAATGTCTGCCTTGATGCACAATATATTTAGTTTTAAACCAAAATTCTGTCCAAATCTTACACATTACACCTTTAAAGGGAAAAAACTGCTAATAATCAAAAGAACAAGCCATAATAAGGGCTATAGAAACATGCAGAGGATACAGAAAATGCAATCAAATACAGAAAGCCACTGCAAGTTGCACAGAACACAACAGAAATGAGTTAGGTGTGTTGGTAGGGAGGGCAAATACTAAGGACAAAAATTTATAATCAGAGAAACACAATGCAAATGTTACAGGCACCAGGGTTGGTACCAAGGCAACAGATAATAATTTCTCCTGAAAACAGTACAAAAATGATGAGGCAGGGAAACGTGATAATGTCAGAACTTGGGACTGAACATCAAGTTCCCTCTTTGTGTTTCCTCGGACAGTGTTTCCCTGTTGAGCTGCAGTGGAAGTACAGTAACAAAAAGAGGAACTTTGGCACTAAAAAGACTGTAATATTGAAAGATATCTACTTGATTTGAATCATTTGGACGCTGAAGCTTCATATTAGCTTCAGATAAACTTTTAAATACATTTTTGCACAGAAGACGGACTGTGGACTTTGTCCCCCATCATTTACATTGTATATAAGTGCATTATGAAGGGCTCTTCTAATGGTCAGTATGAACCGGAGAAATGATTACAGCAAAAAACTGTTTCAATGTTCATTTGGGCACCTGACTGTTGTTGTAAGACTTGAACAATTGTGAACTCATCCTAGTAGACAATGCTGCTACTTCAACAACAAACTAAGAGAAAAACAGAAACAAAAAGCTAAATACCTCTGCCTTAATTACGCAATAGCATGTGACTGTGAGGAGAAATGTAGAAAGGCTGGTTATTATAAGAATAGAACGGTGTATTATCATGGTTATGAATTCCATTTTGTCATGGGATTTTCCATCTTTAGGGGTTACATATTGGGTTACATTGGGTCAAGCCTAGGCCTTGAGGTCACAGAGTGAGCAAAATCAAGTCTTGCAGAGAGAGGCACTGACTTTGGATAGGCAGCTGTCTGTGGTGTTTTGGGGAAGGCAAAGATCTCTCTGATAAAAGGTAAATCAGCATTGCCATGGTTACCAAGGTCGGAGAGGGCCTTCCTAGACAACACAGATAGGTGAATGCGTAGATCTTATTGACACAATCAGACATTCAAACCAGAATGTGCTGGCAGTGACCTGAAGTTCTATGCAATGTGACCTGAACTAACACGGGTAAAATGCAGTTCCTTGTTTTGAAACTAGTGAACCAATTAGACTATTTTTTCATATTGTAGGCTGATTGGCTGAGGTTAAAGACTTGTGACTATTGCCTGAAAGATAAGATTCCAGTTTAGTGTTTCATTCACTAAAAGTTCTCATTTAAAGGTAAAAAATCTTTTAATTAAAGCTGCAAGCAGCATTGAATGGGCCCTCACGCCTCCGTGCACGTCAGGCTGCAGAGCAATCAAAGAGCTTCTGTCATGGGCATGTAGATGTCTTCAGACTCGGGCTGTTTTCAGACAGTGCAAGAAGGAGATAAACATCACTTCCTTTTTCCACTATTTTTCCTGTTGCTGGGGCTGCTTTGCTGAAATTTCGTAAGGGGCACTATTCAGCCAGTTTGCATCACTGATGGAATATTGTCATGTAGACGTGTTCAGGCCGGGAGACTTATCAAACATGTAAAGTTTGGTGCAGACTGGAGCATTGACAATAAAGTTATAGCAACTTTCTCTGTCATGGCGAAATATCAAATCTCAACGGTGTGAGGATGAGAATTTTCTGCAGGGTGAGACATGTCTGCCTTGCTCACACCTGTGTCATCAAAATCATGCAAGTTTTGGGCCCATTCACTTGAATTATAATTAGTAAATTTAAAACTCTTGGTGAGTTTGTATGTAAAACAAATTAATTTCCTCATTTTCATCAAGTCTATTTTTAGAAAGGTAAAGACTTTTAACCTACATGACCTGGTCAAAGTTTGATTGAAATGTGTACTGTTAGGTGTGTAGAGACAATAAGTAACTGCAGCTGGACACAGAAAAATACTCATACATTTGAATGGAGAGTGTGAGTGAACTGCTAGGTGCTCGGGCCCCAATAAAGGGAAAACTGCAGTACAGAGCCACAAATTTTAGTTTTGATGGTATTTTTCTACAGCACTTTATAACTAAACTGTCACCCTCACTCCATTTTTCCCTTCCCCTCATAGGTCATCCCCACTACTGAATTATACATATAAGACCTGTAATTATTGTAAAATAAATGATAATAACACCAAACGCCATACAAAGTTTGTATATAATCTTCTATATGTATATAGGCCTTTCTGCTGTATCCTACAAATATGAGCTGCATTTAACCCCCACACCAGTGGCGGCTGGTGAGTCAAAAAAATGGGGAGGACAGGAGGAAAACCAACATGGAATCTTACAACAAACCGCATCAAACTATATCATTGTCCCCCACCTGATGAAATCGGAGGGGTCAGGGACAATTTTATATGCCAATAAAATTGAACCACTCAATTAAAAACAGGATCAATTACACATGAATGAGTTAGTCCAGACATCTCACTGTAACTTCAACAAGCAAACTACCCACAACACATTATATATATATTTCTGCTGCATTCTTGTTAAGGAGATAAATTCACACAACAGCCACACAGAGAGACATTTAACCATCAGAGATGAAATTAGCGACCAAAGAGACAGAGAGAGAGAGAAGCTGTATCTGACTCACGTTATCTGATGTCTTCTTCTTTCTATCATGGAGATGAAGTATTCATGTCATAGCATCAATTTGTGGCTGTTGGTTATCTTGTTTGTTAGTTAACAACAACTAACTTTATAGCTGCTGCTTAACCAGTGATATCATTAGCAATGACAAACAAGCTAACTCTCCGTATGGTTTCTCCGGTTGCTTCTCTCTCCAGCCTCCCTGGCGGTGTTCTGCTGCTGCGCTGCACAGTCCAGATAATTTTTCCCGTTAGCTTAACAACAGTCTTTAATAGTCCTTCCATGGATGTACATCCTTCAGGCTGCTACAAGCCAGCTGTTGCATTGGCTAACTCAAGGAGCTACGACATTCCTACGGGCCATGGCAGCCATTTTAGTTACATAGGTGGCGCCAGAGAGCACATTTTGGCATTTTGGGGATGAATTTTTACAGTTTATCAAATTTTTCACCAGACCTGATGTGCAGTGCACTGGTGAGTTTTTGAGCATGTTTAGGGGGTCAAATTTAGGTCTGATGTCTCATAATAATAAAGAAAGAAAGAAACAAACAAACAAACACAAAAAATACAATAGGGCCTTCACCCTTTGGCCTCGGGCCCTAATTAAAGCTGCAAGCAGCATTGGTCGGGACCTCGCACTCTGGCCTGTCAGGATCAGATCAATTTGCTTTTTAAAAATGAGGGATATTTCTCACAAGTGTGGTGTGTTTTCTATTTGGAAAGTTTGATTGACATGTGTACTGTCAGGTGTGTAGAGACAATAAGTAACTGCAGCTGGACACAGAAAATTACTAATATATTTGAATGGAGAGTGTGAGTGAACCCACACCTTTTTGAACATTTAATGCTTCCACATAGTTTTAGATACAGACTTCATTTGTACTTTAAATGAGACACGAGACTTTGACCTACAAATCTTGAATTTACATGTTTTTTCTATCTTTCACTGTTTTTGAGATATTAGAATCTGAGTTTTAAAGTCTTTTCTTGCTCCTCCTGTGATTTTATAATGAGTGTGTATCGCGGAATGTTTCACAGCACTGAGGGAGTGACATCACCAGAAGCAGTTGGAGAGAAGGATTTTAGAATACCCTTTTTTTAAATCTCCTTATAAACCCCATGAATTTTGCCAAATCTTACATTAAAAATCATATTTTAGTAGGAAATTTCGTGGCGAATCCCTTGATACAGGTTTGAAATTGGTCAGACTTATAGATAAGATGTCAGAAGCCTCAGTTTGACACAAAGTTCATGCCCATAGATTGCCTCCCCATTGTTTTACATTGTGAGGTTTGATATGACACTACAAGGGCTTATAAAATCCAAATTGTTCAAGTTATTACAAAGTTTTTAACAACTTTTTTTCAGCACAGTGTCATAAGTCACCTTTTAACGTTTGAAGCAGATACCATTAATGCCCTCGGTGGAGATAGTGTTTGTTCGGGGGCCAAAATTGGGGCAAAGTCTTATTTTGAAAGGCTAATTGCGGACTTCCTGTTGGATTTAGGTCAGGGGTGTCAGCATATTATTTGTAGGTCTTGATGAGATGAATAATTGAGTTTTGGTTTGATCTCTCTACGACATTCATATGGGCCGTGGCGGCCATTTTAGTTACATAGATGGTGCTAGAGAGCACATTTTAGCACTTTAGGGCTTAATTTTTACATTTTATCAAATTTGTCACCACACCTGATGTGTGTGCCAAATTTGGTGAGTTTTTGAGCATGTTTAGGGGGTCAAATTTAGGTGTGATGTCCCGTAATAATTAAGAAAGAAAGAAACAAACACACAAAAAACAATACAATAGTAGGACACAATAGGGTCCTTGCCTGAGCCTTAGAAGGGCGTGTAGACGTGCTGAATGGAAATAGAAAGCTTCCAAATTAAAGTGCAATTTTAATTCCATGAAAGAGCTTTTAAAGGAGTTTAACAACTCTGTAAAGGAAGAGAGATCAAAGTACTTCTCACGTCCTACTGCTGCAAATCCTCACTACCCCAAACTGCTATTTAGAACAATTAACTTCTTTATCCACCACCCTCCCAGTTCCAATGAAGTCTCTTCTATTGAAAGATGTGAGATGATAGTGACCATTCTATTATTTTCTGCATTTGGAAGATTAAAATCCCCCGTCTTCCTCCAAGAAACATAAGTATAAAGCAGTGTAAAACATAAATATTGATCACTTTATTCATGGTGTTATTGCAATAGATTAGGATAGGTGTCAGTTGATACCTTACGTTGAGAATGCATGGAATTTCCTTTTAAGTGAATTTATTAAAGTTGTCGTTAAACATGCTCCTTGGAAAACAATGAAAGTTAAAGGGAGACATTTACCTTGGATTATTTCAGATTTGATCATTCTTTTTAAATTTAGAGATAAAGCCTGGGCAAAATATCAATTATCTAGGGATCCAGCTGATTGGGATTTAAGACATTTAAGAAATTTCTGTAAAACAAAAACTAGGAATGCTAAGTCCAACTATTATAGAAATAGACTTTCTCATGATTTACATAACCCTAAAAAGATCTAGAAGAGGATGAAAAGTATCCTTATCCCCAGTAACAGCTCTTTCCTCTGTTTGTAGTTCTAAGTCTTTTGTTTCACCTTATTTAAACATAACTACCAATGGCTCATTTTCTTTCAGATGTATTTTACTCACTGAAATTATGCAAGTTATTTCTGTTCTAAATGTTGGCTACGCTCCTGCTCTCAATGGCTTAGAGGCTAAGTTTATAAAATTAGCTTCTCAAGTGCTTATTTTTCCACTTGCCGACCTATTTAATCTGTCTGTATCTACATGTAATCTTCCATCTATTTGGAAATGTGCTAAAATCACTCCACTACATGAAGGACAAGATTCACTAGATCTTAATAATTATAGACCAATTTCTATTATTTGTACTAAAACAATATTTTATCCCCTTTGAATGAAGAACTGAATTTGTCATGTTTCCCCTGATTTGTCATACTTGTTGGATGTTTGTATCTGTACTTTATGTTCTTTTATTTCTGTGACTTTTTAGAAAGGTTCTTTTTGTTTCTGATATAGTGTTAGCCCTTTTGCATTAATGAAGAACTAAATATGTCATGTTTCCTCTAATTTGTCACATTTCACAGATATTTATGCTTGGATTTGTTGTATTTCTATATATTAAGAGACGTTTGTGCTCTTTTGTTTCTGACTTGGTGTTGGGGATGTGGCACGTGGACACTGACTATAGCAACTTCCACGCTTGGATTCACTATACAATAGATTTGAAACCCTGTTCAACCAATTATCTAATGACAACTGCACACCTGGTCTAGGTTGACTACATATGTTGTTTGTCTCATGTCCATGTCCACTCTGACTCTGATGAAGACACAGTAGTGTCAAAACGTTAGTCTGTTTGCACAACTAAAGGCTGTGAATTAATCAGTGAGCTCCAGTCTCTTCTGTTCTCTGGAATATTTTATCCCCATTTTAGTCTGGTTTTCGTTCTAATTTTCTACCACTACTGCCATTGTAAAAATTTCCAACACTATAGTCTCATCTTTAGACAAAGGTTAATTGACTGGTTTCATCTAAACCATCAACCTGTCTCTTAGACCCCATCCCAACTAGGCTGCTTAAAGAAGTCTTACCCTTAGTTAGCACCTCTTTACTAGATATGATCAATCGTCTCTCTGTAGTTGTCTTGTAAGATCTTAGTGCCACATTTGACACCATTGACCATCACATCCTATTAGAGATTATTACAGAGACTGGAACATTTAATTGGCATGAAAGGAACTGCATTACATTGGTTTAAATCCTATTTATCAGATCGATTTCAGTTTGTACACGTTATGATGAATCCTCTATGCATGCAAGTTCCACAAGGTTCGGTGCTTGGACCAATACTATTCACCTTATATATGCTTCCTTTAGGTAATATTATTCGGAAACACTCCATTAATTTTCATTGTTATGCAGATGATACCCAATTATATTTATCAATGAAGCCAGATGAAACCAATCAGTTAACAACACAGTTATTATGCTTGGCCTTAAACACCTTAGAATCTAATGATATAGCTACTCTAGATGGCATTACCCTGGCCTCCAGCACCACTGTAAGGAATCTGGGAGTTATCTGGATCTGGATCAGGATAAGTCCTTTAACTCCCACATAAAACAATTTCTTCACTTACATAATATTGCAAAAATCAGGAATATCCTGTCTCAAACAGATGCAGAAAAACTAGTTCATGTATTTGTTACTTCTAGGCTGGATTATTGCAATTCTTTATTAACAGGCTGCCACAACAAGTCTCTAAAGACTCTCCAGCTGGTCCAGAATGCAGCTGCACGTGTACTGACAACAACTAGAACAAGAGATCATATTTTTCCCATTTCAGCTTTGCTGCATTGGCTTCCAGTAAAATCCAGAATTGAATTTAAAATCCTTCTCCTCACCTACAAAGCCCTTAAGGGTCAGGCACTATCATATCTTAAAGAGCTCACAGTACCCTATTACCCCACTAGAACACTGTGCTCCCAGAATGCAGGCTTACTGGTGGCTCCTAGAGTCTCTAAAATTAGAATGGGAGGCAGAGCTTTCAGCTATCAAGCTCCTCTCTTGTGGAACCATCTTCCAGATTCGGTCCAGGTTGCAGACACCCTCTCTACGTTTAAGAGTAGGCTTAAAAATTCCCTTTTTGATAAAGCTTATAGTTAGGGCCGGCCAAGCTCGCCTTGGATCAGCACTTAGTTATGCTGCTATAGGCCTAGACTGCTGGGGGACTTCCTATGATGCACTGAGCTCCTCTCTTCTCCTCCTCCTCCTCCTCCTCTCCATCTGTATGCATTCATGTACCATTAGTTACTAACTTGGCTTCTTCCCCAGAGTTTTTGTGCTTTCTCGTCTCACAGGAAACTCCTGAGTCCGAGGGTTGACGGCGTTGTCCTGTGGATGTCGGTCCTGACACCTTCTCCGGCTATTTTTGCTATTATTATTACTAGTCATGTCTCTATTATTATTATTGTTGTTATTGTTATTATTGTTGTTATTATGTTTCTCTGTGTCTCTCTTCCCCCCCTCCCCCTCCCTTGGTTGAGCATTATCTTCTTTGCTACATCTGCTATTGGTGTCTCTCAACAGATATTATATTGGTTTAATTTTTACTTCCGTAACCATCGTCAGTGTGCTTCTTTTCATCACAATCAATCAGATTATTTAACTGTTAAACTGTTAAACTGCAAAAAGGGTATACCTCAAGGATCTATTTTAGGACATTTACTTTTCTCTATTTTTATTAATAATCTTCCTAAAATTTGTTCTTATTGTTTTGTTGTTATATGCAGATGACATGGTTATATACACATCTGATTCTGATATAACTAAAATTCAAAGCTCTCTGCAATCAGAATTTTCTTGTGTTAAAAAATGTTTTTTAAATAACAATCTCATCTTAAACAAGCAGAAGTCTTGTAGCATGTTGTTTGGTACTAGTTATAATCTAAATCATTCACCTGCTGAGTTGGCTATTAATTTTACTGATGGGTCTCCACTTAAAGTTGATCAGTTTAAATATTTGGGACTTTGGATTGATTCTGAATTGTCTTTAAGGCCTCATATTGATTTTATAAGAAATAAAACAAAAGATTGTTGATCAGATTGGAATAATTTGCCTAACTCACTCCAATTGATTACTTCTTTCCATGACTTCAAGACCTTGTTGCTTGTCCGCCCTAAATCCAGTTGTTCTTGTTTTTTTATTGTATGTACCTTCATTTTTGTTCATAAGTAGACTTTATTCTTTGTCATAATGTTATTTGATATTTTCCATTTATTTTATTTCTTGCTCATTTTTTGTACAGATGACTCATGTAACAGATGTAGCAGGTGGAGTTTGGGATGGTGGGAGAGCCCTTGTGTGTATGTCCATGTTGATGTTATTATATTGATTGTTTGTGTTATTGTATTGTTCAATGTATTATTCAATGTATTAAAAACAAGATTTTGCATCTCAAGGGGCTTATCCTCTATTTAAATTTTGAGATAAAAATAAAACAGAGGAAGGGTAGGTGTGACTGGGACTGCTCCAGACTGGTTTAAGTCTTATCTGAGTGATTATGCAAAGATCACCTGCAGTTTTCAAGGGTTTATTCTTGGCCTTTCACTGTTCTGTATCTACATGTTACCACTGGGTCAAGTTATCTGCTCCAGGATTTCTTTCCAGTTTTATGCTGATGATACACAAATCTATTTGTCCATAAATCCATCAGATCTCACCTCAGTTACCTCACTCACCACCTGTCTTTCAGACATAAGGTCCAGGATGTACAGTAACTTCCTAATGCTGAACAATGACAAAACATCCAAATTGTCATTCAAAGGTTTTAGAGTGGGAATTGTGTACAAATGTGTCATTCAATAACAGAACATTGATTGTGTTTAAGTTTCAATTCCCCAGTAATTTGTGATGAGAACAGTACGTCTCCATGTTATCAACAATTCATGTGAAAAGTCTTATCTAATCTTATGTAACTATCATTAGGTTCACTAAAACCAGCTATGCAGCTGACCTATTGTTCTGAAACATTAGATTAAGAATAAGATGAAGATTAAGATTAAGATTTCTTTATTGTCATTTCTCAGAGCTCAGCATGCATAGTGTACATACCAGGGCTTTCGACAGGCCCAGCTTCTGCACACCTCCATACCTGTATATAAAGATGCTCCAGGTGGATGTGAGAGGCAGAGAATTTGGAGACAGAGGTGAGTCTGGTGCATCATGGTTTCCACACAGGTGCTCCTGCTTCAGCTGCTGCTGGTCTCACTGGCGTCTGCATCACATTTCTTTGGTGGAACTGTGACCTTCAGCTACAAAGGAAGAAACCCTGATGGAAGTTTTAAGGTGAGAAATTTAAACTTAATATGCAACATGCATTATGGATAATTATGTTAGTTTTATAACTGGAAATCACTTAACTTCTGACTTTATTACAATTATTATTGCTATCATTTTATTTAGGTTCGATTATTGTCTGATATTGTCAAAGTTCAACACTTAAGTTGCAGATTTTTTCTTTCTTTTTAATATATATGATGTGATTGTTTTCCTTCTATTACTATATTTTACCGTCATTTTTAAAAAATCTTCTTTTATAAAGTTTTTTAAGTACAATGAGAAGTGCCATATAAAATTATTGCATTTATTGTTTCTTTGTTAATAAATATCTTCATTTTTGAGAGAGTAAAAATCCTCCTTTACACTGATTTTGCTTCCATACTGTATGTATTTATATCAAGATATGCAGGCTTATTTTTCAGCTCATCATGGGTAAGAACGTAAAAACCTTTTAAAAAATATATAAAAACTATTTTTCGTTTGTGCCTGGAAGTTATTTTACAAGAGTGCCAACAGAAACTTTATATCCAAATATCTTTACGCCTGACTGTAATAATTGAATCCAGGAATGTAAAATGGTGTGGACTGCTTTTGTAAAATGTATAAAATTCTTTTTTTGTTTTTGTTTGTTGGCAGCATCCAGGGTGTCCAACGAGTTTGAATTTTTTCCCTAAACAAGCTTAGTTTTCTCTCATAAATGCCACACATTACTTAGGTTAAGGTAAACTTGAGTACACCCTGAATTATTTCATGTTGTGTGCAACATGTCTGCCCAGCAACTTCTCTGAATAATCAAAAAAAAAAACAAGCCCTATTCATTTTTTGACCAAGATAGAGCCTTTAGTTGTTGTTGCTCCAAAATGATTATGATCAAAACAGATAATCATCCATCTTAAAACTAGGATAAAATTCTATATTCAACATCTCTGAATGACATTGCATTATTACAATTGCTTATTTTGATCCTTTCCCACAGGTGGACGTTCGAAACCGGGCAACCTTCGATGGCTGTCAGTACTCCCACTACTGGAACTGTTACTCCGGCAACTGTGGCTACGATGTCAAAAGTCAGAGAGGCATACTTGACAGGAGCACAAATGCACCACAATCTAACAGGCAATGGTGTGAAACTGAGACAGTGCGGACAAAACGTATCACAAATGACAAACCTTTCCAAATGAGGTAGGTTTTTCATTGAATTCAGTATTTAAGTCATATAAATACTGTTCTTAATATCTATTCTTTGAATAGAGTCCATGGAGCATCTTATTCCTGCTTAAACTCATCCAGTTGCACATAATTGTATATTTTGTGGCTCTGCTTATCATAAAATTAGTGGTTATTAGATGCAGTACTTCAAGAGTGTTTGTTTCCACACCTACCAGGGCAGCTAGCTGCTGTTGGATCCCAACACGTAACTCTGGTAGTAGATGGAGACTACTGACTCATGTGGATTTGGGAACAAGATCTGACACCGGGGAGCCAAACAGGTCACCAGACATTGCCATTCTGCCTTTCCTACGGTAAGTCTCTTGCAGTTAGAGTGAAACAGTATCCTCTAATCATCAGAAACTGTGTAGAATTTAAAATTGTCCTTCTTTGGCGCTCCCCAGTGGTTGTACTGAAAAAGACACTGTGGTGGCAAATGACCATGCAAGCCCAAAAAGACTGAAATGAATGTGCTGAAAGCATCATAGCCTTCACACATTTTCACACAAACTGTTTCTGATGTCTGCAAACAAACACACATATCACCAGAATAGTCTGGAAAAATGATAATATCCCATAAAATCAGTGGCTTTAAATTAATTTACACATTGAATAATAAGAGTGTTCACTTATTTTGACCATCTGTAGTGCTTAGTCTAAAACATGGGGGGGAAATGGAAAAGATATTTTTCTGTTGGGAAGAGCCACAGTCTTCAGAAAAAGAAAACAATTTACAAATTCCTTGCCTGGAAGATTTTTTTCAACAAGCCAATCAACCAAACAATTGTGTTTCTGTGGTTCTACATGTAACAAATTTTACTATACCAATACCAGCATTTTGCTTTATACTTTTTTCTTCTGTGAACATTTGTGAAGCACATTGTATTGCATCTTTTTGTATAAAATGTGCTATATAAATAGTGTGATTATTTTTATCACTGTATTACTGCATTTGCTGTTTTTCATTTCTAGCTATCAACATGTGCATGTTTTTAATTCTGTTGATTTGATCCTTTTGTTTAAAGTTAAAAAACTGTCACTAACTCATGTTAATGTGCATATTCAAGAGTTCCTCAGAACTGCCCACGAACATACAGGCTGATGTCCTTTGATCCTGATGGTGACAAAGTTCGATGCAGATATGGAAATATTGGAGGTACAGAGTGCAACAGGTGCACCCAACCTTCAGGCTTCCATTTGGATCAGGTTAGTTGAAAAATCTATTTAATACTACATTGTACAGTAACGGACTGATACTTCAATCCTCAATCAACGTAAATGTTCACATTTTTAGGGCTCTTGCACATTACACTACCACTACGCCAATGCCAACCCCAGAGTTTATGGATTTGAGTTGGTGGTGGAAGACTTCCCACAACGGCCGATCACACTGGCCTACACAGACGGATCCCGTTCCTCCAGATCTCCACTGACTGTGAGGAGAAAGAGACAAGCCTTTTGGCATTCTGCAACCACACCCTCACCCACAGCCCCATGGTGGTGGTGGCATCCTACAACCGCAGCACCAGCCGCAACCGCAGCCCCATGGGGGTGGTGGTGGCATTCTACAACCACAGCACCAGCCACAACCACAGCCCCATGGTGGTGGCGGCAGCAATCTACAACCACTACCGTAACACCAGCACCAGCCACAACCGCAGCCCCATGGTGGTGGTGGTGGCATTCTACACCCGCAGCACCAACCGCACCTGCACCCACAACCCCATGGTGGTGGTGGTGGCATTCTACACCAGCAGCACCAACCGCTCCTGCACCCACAACCCCATGGTGGTGGTGGCATTCTACACCCGCAGCATCAACCACAACCACCCCACCGTACACTACAACCACAGGACTCCCATACGCCACCACTCCTCCCCTCAGCAAACTACCTTTGCAGTTCTCTTTGCTTGGTAAGTCAGGTTTTACTCCTCATAACTGTCTGATTATATTTTTCATGAGTCAATCAACTAAATCACATTGAGCAAAAAAATATGTGGTTGCAGTGACCTCAAAATAGGTTGAGACATTCATGCATGTTGCAGCTCTGGCAAGGCCTTAATGTGTGATATTTACGAAGGCCCGTAGCAAGGATTTTAGAAATAGTGAGGTCAGGAGTCCAAGTCTAAAAAAACTATTAATAATTACATTTTTGACACTATATCTATTCTGTTATTCCTAATAAAAACTATTCAGTTTTATTGCCTGTAATTTTGTTTCCCAACATGAGGGTCTCTCATAAAGGAACACTCAATACTACACCTATAATGTTATCCAACTAACAATGGACGATTTGGAAAAAGAGGATCAAAATCAATGCAGCAAAAATCAATTTTTTATTCCAATCATTCTTTTTCCTTGTCAAAACCTGGCACCCATATTTACCCACAATACAACTGAAACCACTGACTGTTTATTTGGAGACTTGAGGGTATTATGCTAGTAGCAGCTAATGTAGCCTGGAGCTGCTAGTCTCAAGCAAGGATGAGAAGTGGACTACAGAGGTCTGGATTTTTTTCATTTTTAGACTTGTAGTCTTCAGCCCCAATCGACTCTGACTCAAGTGACACCTAATGAAAGACACTTGCTGTGACATCACTAGATGCCTAGGTGTGGCCAAACTGCAAAAGCTTGAAAGTTTTGACCCATAAAGAGCAGCACAGGGGCAGTTTTCTGACAGGTATTGAGTACATGTTGCAATTTAGAATTAAAAATTGATCTCTTTCTGAACTCCAGTGGACCCACCTGCTCCCTCATGTCAGGAGGGAGAGTACCTGCCAAGGTTTGTGAATCCAACACCCCAAAATGGAGAACGCATCCATGCAGAGGTCAACAAAGAAGTGGAGATCAGAGTGAAAGCACAAGCTCGATACTCAACGTAAGTGAGAACCAAAGTGATCAATGTGGCAGCAAAACATTCTCATCAATAACATCAATAATCACAAGGAAATCTCTGGTTTCCTTGTTTTGTTTTCATACAGGATATATGATATCATCATTAGTGGGCCAACGAACATCAGCAAACACAGAACTACACATGACGAGTTTGTCATTAGGTGGACGCCTATTCCAGAGGACTTGGGAGATCATTATCCGATCTGTTTTGCTGTTGAATCATTCACAGGGTGAGCCTTGGATTCATTTCTTTTATGTTTGCCTTATTATGTTTATGTAAAACTGTGTTTTAACTGTTTTACATATTTTGCAGGTCTGCTGTAACTGCCACTCAAAGCCCAGTCACTGGCCATCACCATCACCATCCCACCCCGACTTCACAGTAGGTGACATTTCTCTGTGTTTGGTGTTTTGTAAAGTACATCTCTAATCAAAAAGGTAGAATGCACTTCTCATGTTGTGACTGTAAAATGAAAATTGAAGAAAGCTATGATAAAAGATGGAACCTATCAAATCGCCAAGATGTAAAATAATTCAATTCAAAAAAGCAAACAAATATGTATCAAAGGTTAAATCTAAAATTCAAAGGTAATAGTATCTGTATTTTCAGTTTTTTTAATTTTCAAGATTTCATAATTGTAAGAATATTAAAAGTTTGCAAGGCCATGTAAGGCCATCAGTTTAACTTATGAATAAAGTTATCTAAAATATACACTTTTCCAAGTTTGATTGTATTTAAGAGACAACAAATAAATCAATGTTCACCAATGCTTTTCAGGTCCGGCATCTATCAGTCTGACATGAGGTGTGTTCTGGTGGACGTTAAGAAGGAGGAAGGTGAGTCAATGGCTTACTTCAATGTCAAGATTTTGTAGTGTACAACTACAACTGTAGTGGTGTATATTTTCACCAAATATATTACCTGCTACTATAAATAAGTTCCAAATGTAGGCCCCGTAAATTGGAAAGTCCCTCTTTTTGTTATTATACTTCCACCGCAGCTCAACAGGGAAACACTGTCTGAGGAAACACAAAGAGGGAATTTGATGCTAAAAAGACTGTAAATGTGGCAGATATCCACTTGATATGACTATTTTTGCACAGAATGACGGTGGATTTTGGCCTCCATCATGAACACTAAAAGCACATTTGAAGGGGATCTTTTAGTAGCCAGTATGAACAGGAGGATTACTTTTAGTGAGGAAAACCTCTTTCACTGTTCATATGGACACCTTACTGCTGTTTTAAGACACTTGAAAAATAGTGAACCTGTCCTTTAAACATAGCTGGCTACTTACACATTATTGAATATTGTTTGATTTTATCACTCTGTATAGAAAATATGCAGTTTTCAGCATAATGTGGGAACAAAATGGTTAAAAAATATTTCCCTTGCTCTAGTTAAAACCAACGTGATCTGCAGTGAGTCCACAATGACAGTAGAGGTTGAGAAATCTTCACTCTCTGGATTCCATGAGGATCGTCTGCAGCTCAGTGATCCCACCAACATCGCCTGCAGCCTCCAACACCACTCAAACAGCACACACGTCATCGCTGTCATCCCCCTCAACGCCTGCGGCACTCAGCTTGAGGTAATGAAGGGTCATTGGTTTCATTATATGCTGTTTGTGATCACTGCTTTGAGGACTGAATAAATAACTTTTTACTCCGCAGGAGGATGAGGACTACCTCATTTTCAAGAATGAAATCACCACGGTTGACAACCACAGAGACCTGATCACCAGGAAACACCTGCTGGAAGTGGAGTTCTACTGCCAGTACCCCAAACGGGGAAATGTGACACTGGGTTTCACTGCACACAGGAAGAATGTCACAGTGTGGGAGAAGGGCTTCGGCACATTCACCTACCAGTTTGAGTTCTACCAAACCAATCAATTCCGAACCATGAAAGATCCAAATTCATACCCTCTGGAGTATGATGTAGGGAGCAGGGTCTACATGGAGATCGAGGCCTCCTCTTCAGTCAACAACACTGAGCTGTTTGTGGAGTCCTGCTGGGCTGCACCGTATGATAACCCCAACTACTGGCCAACCTACCCCATCATTGAAAATGGGTAAGCATGAGTACACACCCTAATGGTGGCAGAGGAAATAGCAGAATCTTTATGAGACGTTTGTATATTCTTCTTGTGTCCAGTATATGTGGGTTTATCCCGGGAGCTCTGGTTTCCTTGCACAGACCAAAGACATGCAGATTTGGTGAAGTGGTGAATGTAAGCGTGAATGGTTGTCTGTATAAAAGGTGACCTGGGTGCATTGTACACCACCAACTCTCCATCCAGATTGAAATTAAATGTCAATCTATCTTCCACCAGTGTGTTTCTGCTTGCAGATGGTTATCTCCTTCTACCTTAGAGGTTTATCTATGTGATATGAACATGTCTCAATGTCCTAATGCCTGAAAAAACCCTGCTGTACTTACTTCACCTCTTTGGCATAACCATGTTTCTTTTCCTTATCCTGTAAATACCCTCAATAGTATATTTATATTCTGCCCATATAATAGCTTCCATTGTAAGGCTTGGAGTCACAGAGACAAAGTTTCATGTCTCTTTTTGTTTCTTTGGCTAGGTGTAACGTGGATGAGACTGTTAAAACCCATTCCGCCGACAATCAGAGACAATTCAGGTTCTGCATGGAGGCCTTCAAGTTCATTGGAATGCATGACCAGGTAAGGAATGAACTATTCAGTTAGACTGGAGCAAATGACTGTGAGAGGTTTTGGTGATATCTCTAAATGCTTAGTTTTACACTTTGTGCATGTGCTTATTTGCTTTTTGCTGAAAGTAAACAAGAGGCTGGAGCCGGTTAGCTTAGCTTAGCATAAAGACTGGAAACAGGAGGAAACAGCTAGCCAAGGTCTGTCCAAAGGTTAAAAAATCTGCAATGCTGCACCTCTAAAGCTCACAAATTAATATTCATGGATATCTTATTTTTAATCTGTACAAACACTGAAGTGTAAAAACTACAAGTTGTTTTTTTACAGGGGGTCATCGGCCAGAATATTTCTTAGCTGGGAACTGTTACGTCCTAGAGTTTTACAATTTTACACTTCGTGGTTTTTGTGCAGATTAAACAAGCAAAATAAAATGTGTTAATTAATGAAGTTTTGGGGGGCTAGTACGTCAATTTTGGAATCTTCAGAAAGAGCTAAACTAGCTGTTTCTAGTCTTAACGCTAAGCTAAGCTAAGCAAAGTGGAGCAGAGGTTTGGCCTTGTATGTGGGGTCTGAGTACAAACAACTCAGCTATTTGTTTACTTAGAGACACATCAGTATATCTGCTGATATAATGACAGCATGTCCTGTTATATTCAGGTGTACATCAGCTGCTCAGTCCTGATGTGTGAAGCAGGGAACCCCAACACCAGATGCTCACGGGGATGCATCAACTCCACACGGTCGGGAAGTCACCACCATCATCATCGCAAGAGGGAGGCCGTCATCCAAAGTGCAAGCCACTTTGTTTCCCAGGGTCCACTGCGCCTAAGGAGATCAGCAGAGAGCACTGTAAACACAGGTATGATTACATGAAACATAAAATGTTCTCTGAACAACACAACTGCCTTGTTTGTCTGCCTCAAATTCAAATTGTCTCTCTTTTCTCCAGTGACCAACCTGAACCTGAACCTGAACCTGGTATTCATCGCTGGATGTCTTCTAGCAGCTGTTGGCATGATCAGTGCAGTGGTCATGTACAAAACCAAAATGTCAAAGGTCAAATACCAACCTTTGCCTGTATTTGAAAGCTAGGACAGCAGCATGTGCAGAATACCAATTCTATATTCATTATGTTTGAAACTATAAAGCAATTTTGATAATTTCTGCTATCAAATATTGGGTGTTCGTGTATCAGAAATAACAGGTGATTTATGTGTACATCTAAATTAATCAATTTTATATTAAAGATTAGGTTCACATTTTTATAAATCCATTTTAAAACAATACTCACTTGTTATTGTATACATTAAAACAGTGTTTGATCATTGCTGTTGCTCCTCTTGCTCATTCTAGCTGTAAGAAGATCCCTTCCTGAGGTGATATGAAATGATGGACAGAATCCAGTCCTCGTTCTGTGTAAACATTGCTTCTTAAGTTCAGATAAAGTTAATATGAAGCTTCTGCAGTCTGAGTTAGACAAATTGAGTGGTTATCTTTCAAACTTACAATCTTTTTAATACAAAATTTCCTCTTTGTGCTTCAGCGGACAGTGTTTGATTGCTGAGGCATGACAGAAGGACACAAAGAGGGAATTCTGTACCACAAAGACTAGCTTTGGAAGATACCAAATTGATTTGTTTAACTCACTCTGCAGAAGCCTCATATCAGCATTTGTTGACCTTTAAAATGTATTTCTATACAGAACAAGCACTGTGGATTTTGTCTATTGTCACCTATATTGAAATTGTTTTTGAAGAAATCTTTATGTTGCTAGTATTAACAGGAGAAATTGTTGCAGCAAACAAAAATCTTAAACTATCATTTAACATCCTTAAAATGTCTACTTTGTATACACTGAAAAATACTCCAGAGAGGAACAAAAAGTGTGTGTGAGCCTTGTAACCCAGAAAGTTTTATATTGAGCCACACTGAAAGGATGATCAGCTGGCACTGCAGCTGCTGGGTGATTGTTCATTTGCGGTGGTCAACGCTGTAGAATGTCAAGAAACTTTACAAGTACTTCTACTATTCTGTATTACTGTATGATTTAAAACAACAATCTAGACTGATTTGTAATGTGTAATCCTGTATTATCACAATCATTTCTATGTCAAATGCTCTCATTACATGGGAAAAAAATTGAGGAGACCGAAGTCAATCTTGATACTCTTGCTTAATTGATCAATAAAAATGTATGCTCTCATTAATATATGTTCACTTTTGTTCACTTTAATTCTGTAAAACACATTACTTTTAATACTTTCAAGTTGTTGAACTTCATCACTTTTATATGTCGACTTACTGTGCATACTGACAGTTAATTAACCAACATTCAACAGAATCAGATCGCAACCACAGTAATCCAGTATAAGTTATTGAACGTTATAAATTGTAAAAATACACAGGAAAATTATCACTATGAATAAGTATTGTTAATGTGAGGACCTTTACCTGCATCCTATGGATGTGCTGGGAGGCATCATCATTGGATCAAGAATTTTATGCACTGGGGCTCTGCTCGCCAGATGTCAGTCCAAGTGAACCTTTGTTCCACTGCACTCTCCCATCTCATCCATGCCCCCTGTTGCTACATGCCTAGCATACTGCTTTTTCTTGCTTCCTCCATTTATGCTCTCACTTCTTCCTGGAAAAGCAGCAGCCTCTCCTTGCCCTGGACCTTGTTGTATTGAGGCGTCGGAAAGCCTCCCAAGCCTGTTCTTCCAATTGCCACTGCCCCCACCACCGCCTTATGCCTCAGGGTCACTTCTGCCCTCTCCAGCTCCCCGGTGGTGCTCCATTTCCTATCAGTGTGGATTTCATTGCCAGCCGCTGAGACTTTGGGATAATTGGAGTCTATGTACTGCAATGCCTCTCTAGGCTGGAAGACCTTAAACTCTTCCATGAAACTGTTGAAAGGAAGCTGCAGGATGTTATTCTTCCCGTACAGAGCTGCGCTGCTAAGGCTGCATGGTAAGCTGAGCCACCTGCAGAAGTATCCGCTGATTCTCCTCTCCATTGTCTCCACTGATGTGATGGGTACATTGTAAACCAGCAACGGCCAGATGATCCATGGCAGGATGCCATGTTGGTATATCCAGGACTTGAATTTTCCAGGCAGTCCTGACTTGTCCACTCTGTTGAGCCAGGTCTCTAGCTCCTTGATGCCTGGATGGCTGCCACATCCCTGAGGCTGTGGTCAAAACATTTTCCCAAACTCGTGACTGACTTCACATTCATAGATGGAATTGCGGTGCCATCCAGGGCAAAGTAGAATTTGTCAGAGACTCTGCCTTTCTTCAGAACAAGTGACCTGGACTTGGCAGGCCTGAAGCTCATCCTTGCCCACTTGATAAGCCTCTTCAGTCCTTGGAGGATTCATCTGCTGCCTGGTACAGAGAATGGCCATCCATGTAGGCCCTGGTGGGGGGCAGTCGCATGCCAGACTTGGTTAATGGGCCTCCACACTCCACCTCTGCAGTTTTTATGACCGTGTTCATGGCAAGGGCAAAGAGGGTGACTGATATTGTACGTTCAGTGATGATGCCCTTCTCCAGCCGATGCCAACTTGATGCTACTGGCCCAGAAGTTACTCTCAATCTGAAGTTGCTATAGTAATCCAGGATGAGGTCCTTGATCTTACTAGGAACATGGTACCAGTTTAGTGCAGTCTCTACCAACTTGTGTGGTATTGACCCATATGCATTAGCCAGATTTACCACAGCACAACCCCTCACGTGCCGCTCTAATCAGCTGGGTGACTGTATGTTCAAGGCAGCCCAGCATCCCTGGAGTCCCATCTTTCTGCACTGAGGTGTCAATATAGTTGTTCTTTGGCAGAAAGTCTGTCGTCCACCGGGACAAGACGCTGAAGTAAATCTTGCCTTCGACAATTAGCAGCGAGATAGGTCTAAACTGCTCAATGTTTGTGGAATTCTCTTACTTGGGATTCAACACACCTTCAGCATAATCTCCACTGCTCGGCAACGACCCCCCTGCGTCACATTGTCCATGTGAGTTTCCAGAGGAGTTTGAGTAGTTCTGGACAGTGCTTGTGAACCTTGTATGGTACTCCACTCGGTCCAGGGGCTGAGCTGGCTCTAGCTGCTTTCACCACCTTCTGGATCTCTTTCAGGCTCGGCTCCCTCATGTCAAAGTTGACTTTTGGGGCTGGTTGGTCAAGAAGGGCTCTTTGGTGTTCCAGCTCCTGGTCTCTCATAGGATCATGCTGAAAGTGATCTACTTCCTCCTTGAAGCATGTGAGATGTTCGCTGTGCTTGCTACCAAGTAACTGCTTTGTGAAGCCAAAGGGGTTGACTATAAAAGCAGCTCTCTTCCTGGCTCTCTCCCTGTCCCATCTCTTGTGCCACTCTGCCCTCTGCAGGGTCATGAGCTTCCTCCTGATGATGTTATGGAGCTCAGCAAGGGGTGGTTTCTCCTCCTCCTCTGCGCTCTAGTGCTGCTTTGTGAGGACCTGGAGCTCTTGCCGCAGCTGGTGGATCTTTCCTGTTCTTTTGTTCATGATGTAAGGTGCTTTAATGTTCCTCTCCTTCTCTTATCCAAATCACTTTGCTCCATAACTTACAATGACTGCAGACATGGCTTCCAGACAGCTGTCAGCATCCCCTTCCACATGTTTGATATTATTCAGGCAGTGTCTTCCCCGAATTGGTGCCACTCTCTCTGCATGCCGGCTGGGGGCCATGTCACCTGCGCCTTTTGGACTACTGTACCTGGTGATGGAGCGTCTGGTGCTTGGAGGTGCTGGGTACTGTGGGGTGATTCCGGGCTGGGCTCCTCCTGCGTCTCACCAGGGTCAGACCCTGTGTGCTGCACTGTCAGACCCTGTGCGCTGTACTGTCGGCTCCTGCACCAAGCACTTCATCCTGGTCTGATGTATTTTTAGTCCACGCAGGTTTTTGCAGACCTTGCCGCAGATGCATCTCATAGTCATTGTTCCATTTGCGTTCGTCATCATCATTTGGTGCGTCCTTGTGGGGTTCTTATTCCCCAACCCCTTGGGCTCCACCCACTTGGGCTCCCCTGGGGTTATGTAATAGAATGTGGATCGGTAGCTTGTTGTGGGTTCTGCCTCTCAAAACTATTCTCAGTTGTCAACCAGACTGTTACTGGTAGTCACTGGTGTGACCAGACTGAATAGGTGAAAGATACATCCTGCAGATGCGCTGGGACGCATTATCAGTGAGAAAAATATTAAAAGTGGCTTATGAAGTTTCAAGCTCTTGCATGTAGCCTGAATCATCATCAATCCTCCATTCACAGACTGCAATCCTGATGTAAAAGCCAATATGAGTGCCATGGAACAATGAATCATTAAAACATAATACTGCCTGCAACTGTCCAGGATGGCCATTGTGGTGATTAAGGCTGCAACTATTTATCATCTTCATTATCAATTAATCTTGTGATCATTTTCCTGATTAATCGATCAATTGTTTGGTCTATTAAATGTGAGAAGATGGTGAAAATGCCCATCTAAAGTGACATCTTAAAATTGCTTGTTTTGTCTCAAAAACACAAAGATATTTAAGTCACTAGAATATAAAACAGAAGAACTCAGTAAATTGTCACATTTAAGAAGCTGCAACCAGAAAATGTTTAGTAGTTTTGCTTAAAAATTAGTTAAAAAATTAATCAATTCTAATTTTCAACTAATCATTTCAGCTCCAAGTTTATACTGATGACTCATGTTGACACAATACAATGAACTAAAGATGATCTTTAAATAAAGGGTTAAAGTATTTTTCCAGCCCTAAAAAGGCAGTAAAGGCAGGCTTTGATTTAAAAAGAAATACAGCAAAATTCTGTGTGACAGAGAGTTAAAAGACCTACAGCCAGTATTGGATAGGTCACTAATCGGTCTGTGGAGTTGCTGTAACTTGGTTGCAGTGTTAAAAGATTGTGAAGTAAACATTATTTAATGGGTTCTGCAGGTAATTAGTACATTAGTTTATTAAATAAATGGTGTACATTTGCACCTTTGAGAAAGACCTGTATATTAAAATGTCACCATCAGACTGTGATTGTCCTACTTTTCAGCCATTAAAATTGCAGGTGTAATGTGATTACCTTCAGAATACCTTTCTTCCAAAGTCTGGAATCAAAGTTGGTCAAATTCTGTCAAAATGATTTAGTTATTATACTTTACAACCCCTACTGAAGATAATTTCTGTATTTTTGTAAACATCAAAATACTGTTGTCCATCCTGCATTATAAATGCAAGTTTTGGTGCATTCATCACCACAAGATGGCGCAAGTATTCTCTTTATTGTGAGTCCTACATCAGCATGAATTGTTTTATCAGTAATTTCATTTCCAACAGCTGAATGTAGGTCACTGAAGAACAATTCTAATAAAGTCCATATATTATTTCTAATAAAGAAGTTTGAACCTTTAATCCCATCTCACACATATTTTACATTTACAGATTTACTGTTTTACAGATGAATTAAGATTATTTTAGTTATTCTGATGTTAATCCAAAGAGGAAAGTACAAAATTTAGTTTTCAGTCACATTAGGCTATACCAGTGGTGGAAGAAGTACTCATATCTTATTTAAGTAAAAGTATCAACATAGCAATATAAAGATACTCCATTACAAGTAAAAGTCCAGGAAATCCTACTTAAGTAAAAGTACTTAAGTATTAGCAGCAAAATGTACTCAAAGTATTGAATTAAAAGTACTCATTTCGTCCCTCTAACTGATATATTATTATACATGACATCATTAGATTATTAATAGAGAAGTGTTGTATTTTAAAAGCTTGTTATATTATCCATTGTGTCAAATCTTCATCTGAAAAGTAACTAAAGCTGTCAAATAAATGTAGTGGAGTAGAAAGTACAATATTTCCCTCTGAAATGTAGTGGAGTGGAAGTATAAAGTAGCATCACATGGAAATACTCAAGTAAAGTACAAGTACCTCAAAATTGGACTTAGGCACTGTACTTGAGTAAATTCTTCTTTTTCAATTTTCTGCTTCCTCTGTGGATTGAACATTCAGCTGAGTGAATGACTGATGCAGCTCCAGAACAAATGAGGCAGTAGGAGAGGGAGTGAGGGAAGAAAAGAGTATGGGGCCAAGTTGTTCTTTGATCAGGCCCTGTGCTGAGTATTATACATCAGCATTGATTGAAGAGGTATGAGAAACAGGGGATACCAAAATTCGAGGCAGAGATGCCTTGTTCACCCTCAATCAAAAACTGAAAACAGATTTGTGTATCAGAACTTTGGTTTTTCTTCTTTCCTCTCCCATTAATCATTTCATGACCCCTCAGTACATATATATATTGACTTGAATATATCAGAAAGAGGGACCAAACCACTGTTTTAACTTTAATACTTTAACTACACTGTGTATACTTTTCTAATACTTATGTACTTTTCCTTAAGTGGGATTTTTCATGCAGGACTTTCGCTTGTAATTGAGTATTTTTACATTACTGTATTGGTACTTTTACTCAAAGTCCCCCTCCACTCAAAAGTGTGTTTTTCTTGTTCCTTCACTTGGATGTTTGAGCTTCACTGTGCAGAATGATGTATATGCAGTCAGAGTTTGACACTAGAAGGCTGTTTTCACATCTGCTGAAAGTGGAAACTTTCTCAGTGCTCATTGAAAAGCATGATTTTAAGGCGTGGACCTACGAGTATGATTTGCGACATCTAGGGGTGTGCCCGAATACAAATACATTATTTGGCAAAGCACAAATAGTGTTTTTTTTTTTTAAACAAATATTTGTTTCATACAAATATTGTAACAATTATTTGTTTTCAGGAAGAAAAAAAACCATGTCAAATACCAGAGTGCAGGTCGGTTACATCGCTATCTCAGTGTCTCTCCTCTGCTCCGCTGTTACGTCTATCAGCAGGTCTCAACGAGGGGAGTCACATCCACCTGCTACATAATGCACATTTCCTAATTTGGACGTCACTCCCGGAGTTGGGGGTGTTCCCCAGAGATAAAGCTGAGCCACTGACATGCAAAGTGCTCCCAAGGGACTCTCCATAACCAGTTGTTCCCCTTCTCCTTTCCACAAAGTTTGGTTGTAAAAAATAGACAATAAATGAGAAGTGCAAAGCAATATTTGCCTTTGAAGTTCTTCCCTACATGTTACACGCTGTGCTGTCTCTGTTTTATGGGTGTATAAATAGGTAGAGGTCTGTCTGCAATGAGGTGATGAGTAAAGTTTTATCTAAATAGTCAACGCAGTCATTTATGATCTTGGGGATTCAAGTTCGAGACCTGGTGTGCAGACCTCCCTCATAAGGTAGTTTATTCATGGACACTTATTGTAACACTTTAATTTTCTAAAATTAAAAGCGTAATAAAAACTAAAACAGGATTATTAAGCCTCTTATCACTTTGACTCGAATAAAAATACAAGTAATTTTGCTGACTCAACAAATACAGATACAAATACAAATACAAATACTGGGCCTTCTGCACATCCCTAGTGACATCACAACTAGTTTGGAGCCAGTCCTGGTGCAATATTCAATTTACACAAGTGTGATGTGGAAACTTGAAGCCTCTAGTGCACATACACTGAGAATGGACTTTACACTGAGGAAGGAGACATCTTGTGTCCAGCAGGAAAACTTTTGAAATGAAAACTATTTGCATAATATGGATTCAGGAATTTTTTATTGAAGGAGTAGGTGTAATTTTAAGGATTTTAACAAAATAATTACACTTTTTCTGTGGAAAAACCTTATCAGACGATAATTTTTTATTCAAAGAAGAGTGTATATATATATATACATCTCAAAACATGTCTGGGTGGGATCTTTAAATAAAGGATCTGAGTACTTCTTCCACCACTGCGGATCCCGACAGGAACTGAGATTGCTGCTGTTTCCCTTTTCCTCCTGTTGCCAGCCGGGGCAGCGCTCTCTCTCCCGGCGGACGGACTACCAGGCTGATGAGCAGCGTTAGCGGCAGAGAGCCCACCATTGGCTGTCCCGACTGCCGGAGCTGGCAGGCAGTGGCGACAGGGAAGGACCGGACCGACGGACCTTTTTTGGGTGGAAATACCGAGAAAACACAAACAACTCGGGGAATATAACGGAAACTCGGGGGAATATAAGTTTTTATTCGGGATTTTGGGTTTTCCAAACGGACGAAAACCGTCGCTAACGATCAACGTTAGCTGGAAGTTTCCGAGTCGAGCCGTTGATGTGGTGACGCGACTCCACCGAATCGACGGGAAGCTAACGTTAGCTGATGCGCTAACGTTTACCTGATAGATTTATCATTTCAGCAGAGCTTTGGAGACCTATTTCAGGATTTTAGCTCTTTTTTTAGTATTTTCGATTATGTAAGATAAATAGCTATGACATATTTTATCATGTTGTCTACTTTTATATGAAATGCAGCATATCCTTAGATAACTACCTGACGTTATCTTAGCTAAGTTAGTATATGAAGCGTTAGCTACCTAGCTGGCTAGTAGCTAACGTCGGCTAACTTTAAACTGACTTCAAGCCAAAGACTTCTGCTTCAAATTAGCTAAAGCTAGCAAGGCTACAACTGTTTCCACGTCACCTAACTGTATCATCACATATCTCTCTGTTATGAATGGTTATTTTGGGCGAGTTGAACTTTATTTTTGAGTATGGCCGTTTGTTTCGAAAAGCAAAGATAAGACACTTTACTTCCAAATCCAGATATGCAATCATCGAACCACCAGCTTACTTAATGCTAGCTTGCTAACGCCGAGTTAGCCGGCCAAACTTGGAGCACTGCCCCCTGCTCACTTTCTGTGGGTTTCGCTTTGAGGCCTTTAGGAAGTTATCCCATCTTTTTTCTTTCCACACAGCCTTATTATGCATCCCAGCGTCTGAATGGAATTTATATGTTCTGAATGACTTTGGATATTTGTGAAGTTTGACAACATTGCATACAGTTGGAGAACCCTGGACTTTGTTTACTTGGCTGCATAAAATATCGTGGATTTCAGAGGCATTTGGAATAACATTATTCTTTAAAAGGTGAGGTACAGACACAAAACCACTCCAGGCATTAGTTACACGCTTATGTTAGAAGTGACCAATCATATTTTTGATGTCTTATGTGTGCCTGCAACACTGATTGAACTGATTTTCATAATCTTACATGGTTAAACTTATCTAAAGTCAAGTTTTGATTAGTTTGATATTTGTATAGGCAGTTAGCATCATAAAACAAAATACTTCTCATCTGAGTGACAAGTGTTGGTGTTCTCAGTCTTCTGTTATCCCTATTTTGCCACTCAGTTATTCCTTTATCATGCATATGAAGGCAGAATTGCTCTTACGTCATAAGTGCCAAAATAAAGAGGTGTTAAGTGTTGGTATACTTAAGTGTCCTGTTTCTAGATCTTGGTTTGTCATCTTTAATTTTTGACGTATGGGATGTCCATGCTAAGTTACTGTGGACCCACCATCTGTCACTCCCTCTCATGGATGCTGTGTGACCCCTCCCCCTCATAAACATTGTTGAGCCTGAGTGGCTTGACCTCGATATGGAGCGTTGGTTTTGTGTTTGCTTCTGATAAATTAGGTTAACTTTGCCCCCTTTCCGCATTTATCATCTTAAACGTGCACATTATTAATTGCATTTAATTAAGAGTGGCAGGCTGATTTTTTTTTTTTTTTTTTTTTCCTTTTCTGGTTAATTCCCATGTAACAAGTATGACCCAGCTCTTGAACACAGTCGTCGTCGGGAGATGCAGTTCAGAGTTAGTTCACTGAACCGAACACAGTGGTTTCTGAAAGCAAATGGCTTTTGGCATCTCAGGCGATGCAAAGAATTAGATGAAGGGGCTGCTCTGGCTGCCACTAAGTTCCTCCTCCACTTGTACCAATTTGCAAATTGTACTTCCTAGTAGGTATGTTAAATCCAGCTCACATGATTCTGGATTTTTTTTTTTTTTGTCTAGCAGTCTGTTTACAGGACCTAAGCCCTTTGGTGTGGAGAGTGGCTCTAATTCTCCAGACCTTCCTGCCCAGCTGTTGTTAGATGCAGCATTACTCAACAAGCTTCAGACAACACAGCTTTCTTAGCTGCCTGGGATTGATTTAGGGCTCTCCGTTGTTTTCAGAGCAGTACCAGTGTATGATTGTTTACTCTGGACAAGTGTATTCATTTAGTAGTTAACCATGAGTATCAATCAGTAAGTAGGTTCAGCTGATTTGGCTCTGTATACCCTTGTGCTTAGTCAATAAGCTGTTATATTGGCCATTGCTTTGGTGTCTGCAAAGCATGCTGATTAGATCACCTAGAAAGTGCACTTCTAGCTTTGCCCACTGTCTGTCTGTCTGTTTAATCTCAAATCTGTCAGAGAGAGAGAGAGTGTTTAAGAACATGAACAATCCTCAGCCAATTTAATTTACAGTCAAGCCTGAGTGTTCCTGACTGTCTGTTGAGCTTTATAGTAAAAAATTTGCTGTCATTTTTTCTCCATCTTAACTATTTTTCAATATACAATCTTTAGCCGTCAGTGAGGAGGATGAATGAAAAACCTGTGTCTAAATTCTGCTTGTGGAGGACATTAGAGAATGTTTATGGCAGTGATTTGGTTTATTGGGTATAATTGTAGGAGATGTCAGTGAGATGATACCTCTTACCACCACCCCTCTACAGTGGAGGTGAATGAAATTTAGTTTGAGGTTTTTAATGCATTGAAAAATTAAATTAAAACATTTTAACGTTAAAGTTTCTTTCCAGAAGCAATATCTGGGTTATGCAGGATAATCCACAGATTTAGTCTATTTCTCCTTTGTTCTCCTTTCGATTCTAATCCGTCCTGTCCAAACCACGGTTGTAGATGATGTGCGAGGTGATGCCCACCATCAGTGAGGCTGAAGGGCCCGGCGGGGGAGGCGGCAGCGGTCGCCGGGGCTCCGGCTCCCCGCTGCAGTCGGACTCGGAGGGTCACTTCGAGTCGCTGATGGTGTCCATGCTGGAGGAGAGGGATCGTCTTCTCGAGACTCTGAGAGAGACTCAGGAGAACCTGGGCTTGACTCAGGGCAAACTGCACGAAGTTAGCCATGAAAGGGACTCGCTGCAGAGACAACTTAACACTGCTTTGCCACAGGTAAGTGAGAGAGAGACCTCATTCATTTGACATAGGGTTGGATTATATAAGGTCATATACTTTGAGATGAGAGAGGTTTGTCAGCCGCAGCAGCACTGGTCTAAACTGTCACACGAAACCAAAATACCTGTCAAATCTCACCTTGTAACAATATGATTCACCCTTTACTGCCTTTACTTCCACATCATCAACATTTCTAAATGTTAAAATGTCACAGATACACTACCAAAGCAAAAGAATGTGCCTTGTAATCTTATTTGAATAGAAAAACACCAAGAACCCCGTGGAGCCCCCCTTTCCTGCATGACTCCCTGCAGCACTGACAGCAGAGTGTCCATCTCACTTTTGGATGACAGCTCTTACAGATCTTTGGCTCTCGTAGGAGAGAAAGCGGTTTTTGGGAGTTGAATGTCCGACTGATTGTAGGGTGCAGCGTGGTGCGCACTGAGGCAAGTTAGCAGAGTTCATTTGTCATGAGTTGTCTACTCCAGTGGTTCCCAAACTTTTTTAGACCACAACACCCCTTCAAAGGAAGTTTTTTTTTTTGTCATGGCACCCCGAACCACCCAACCTTCAATATAACATGCATAACACTTTCATATTACAATATTATATTAGGTTATATTATATCAAAATGAATTTATTATAATATTGGCTCATTCTCAATCATTCAGATTAAAAGCCAAACAAAACAGAAAAAGGCTGCAGGTGTTTTAATGGGACGTGTGAGCTGCTGTTGCTGTGGAGAGAGAGAGAACTACCTGCAGGTGTGACTCCGCTGACAGGACGTCTCTCGTCTTGTTTTCATGTATACCAGCGATCAGAGAGCTACACAACACAAACACGACGTTGGGAATAATACCACAGTGAATGTGCATGAACGGTGACGGATGTTCGTCTTCCACAAGCAGTTAAAACCTGTCTGTGTTGTAGTTTTGTCTGTCGGCTCAGATTCAGTCGTCTCCGTGTTGAGATCGAAGATGTTTTAAGCATTTCCTCCAGCTGATTTTTGTGTCAAAATCTTTGCATAGCTGCCCTGATGATTACCTTTTTTCTGACTGCTGCTGAGCTCCCAAGCTGGAACGTGTGTTGTGTTACTATGACAACCTGCAACTGCGAGTTGTCATGTCAGCTGCTACTACCTGCATGTTAAACAGAGTTTTTAATATGGTGGGTTTTTTTTGTTGCATATTTATTCTGTTTTGTTATGTTTGACAACGTAACATTAAACATAGTTAATGTAAATGTTGCTGATTTTTTTTTTTTATGTGGTAAACTGTTATTAATAATGCACAATAGATGAACATTATGCTGAATCTCATGGCACCTCTTGCCAGTCCTGACAGCACCTCAGGGTGCTGCTGAACCCGTTTTCGGAACCACTAAACTTAGTGACCAATCACAATCATTCTCAGAGTGGACTGATTGGCATCTCATGGATTTTTGCATCAAACTTAAAATGAGTCAAGAAAATAAGAAACAGTGAAGAAGAAGAAGAAGAAGAAGAAGAAGCTACATCTGCTGTGAGAAGCTATTCTGGTGATGAGGAGTGAAAACAGAAACTTCTCAAATGGAGCTACTGAAGTTAATTGCTGCATATATCAGAGGAAAAGTGTAGTGTTACATTATAATGTATATTACATAACACAAAAACTTTGCATCATCGCTTTTTCAAATATCATTCAGCCATAATGTGCATATATTTAATATGCACAAAGCTCCGTACTGTAATAAGAAGGTCGTACCTGTGCTTCTAGTTCTGTTATCTGTATAACGTGGAGGGAAACGACATCCTAGCGTTGTCCATCTGCTCGTCGGTCTCTGTTATATTAATGAGTCGTGTTTCTACCCTTCATGGTCTTATATTAAAAACAAAGGGATCAGGTTTCCAGCTTTCAATGATGCATAAGAGGCTGGTAATCAGTAAAGCGTTGTTGTACTTATGGGTGAACATGCATCCAGGATATATAGTTAACCTGCTGTTTACTTTCATTGTTCGTCTCACGTCTTATTATCTGTCGAGTGTAAGAGACCGTCGCATATAGAAAGCAGAGCAGCTCACACTAGGGCTGTGCGATCTGACGACGTAGATCTTGTGACGATAGAAAAACGTCTATCGTTTATTTCGTTGTGACGCAAATCACACTCTTAACAGCAATATTTTTCGTCATTTGAAGTCTGTCAGTCTTTTGCACGGATTGCATCGATTAATTGCTCTTCTTGGCTCGTTGGTGTTCGTGCACAGGACAGGGGGGGAAGTCATCAGAGCAGCTGTCTGTGTGAGGACACGAGTCTCCAGCAGCCGTTGAATGTTGAGGGAGGGCCGGCGAACTGGGGAGAGAGAGGCCACGGCCAGTTCACATAGAAAACGTTTTCTCACGTAACAGATCCGCTTCTATTTTATCACATGTATCAAGAGACCCCCCACGTTTTTATACACTCCCAGTCTGTTTCTGTCATGTTTAGTGAAGCGTAATCTGAGCAGGCAGCTGTTTAATCACACAGATATCCTGCTGTATATGTGTATCAGTGAATCAATAAATACAAACACAGTGGATTTCTTCCCGTGGAGCAGACATATAAACTATTTTGGTTCGGTAAACTTCTGCTGTCAATCAGCCCGGTGACGTAACTTGTCCGGTCGCTGCAGCTGACAGTCGGCTGCTTCTGTGGACAGAGACGCTGAACGCAGGTCGAGTGAGAGGCGCGGGGTGTAGATGGACTCTTGTGCTCACAGGAGATGAATTTTTTTTTTTCCACTCGTGCTAACGTGTGAGAGGAACAGAAGTGACTCTACAGCTGATACATCGCTCTGGATTCCACCGTATTGCTACATCAGATTGTATGAATTGATGCAACCTCTCTCTGCTCTTTGTTGTACAGCTGGAAAATTACAAGTCAAAACTCTGAAACAAAGACACAGTGTTAGGACTGTAGTGCAGAATAATTACATAGAAATAAACATGTAAAAAGTGTTGTCATCACTTGTATTCACTCAAGCTAGTATGTTTATGGATGTTGAGTCGCTGGCATCATTGGAAGCGAGTTACTTAAACCATGTTTATCTGCTGTGTAAAGTAAAAGAAACCACCAGACTTTGCTTACAGCTCAGTCAAACTGTTCACAGCTGCAACAATTAATCAATTAATTGATTAGTTGCCAACTATTAAATTCATTGCCAGCTATTTTGATAATCAATTCATCGTTTTCAGTTATTCTTCTAAGAATAAACTGTCAAAATTCTCTGATTCCAGCTTCTTAAATGTCCTCTGGCAGTAAACTGACTATCTTTGGGTTGTGGACTGTTGGTCAGGACAAAACAAGACGTTTCAGGATGTCACCCTGTGGTGAAGGAAACGGTGATCAACATTTTTCACCATATTCTGACGTTTTATGGACCAAACAACTCATGGATTATCTCTCAAACTATCATACATACATTTAACACCAGTCACCAGTTTATTAACCACTAGAACAGATTGATAAAATAAACAAAAAGGAAAAAAAAGCGTTTAGAGGAGTTGGTCTCAATCAGTCTCTTGCCATGAATTTGACAAATCAATTTACATAACTTATAGACAACGAATCAAGGATTTATTCAGGCTAAAAAGCTAAAAGTATTAAGTCTGTAATCCTGTCGACAGAGGGCCGTAAACATCCACGTTAGAGTAATTGAAAAGTTTTCATCCCTGACACAAGACATTTTGTAAATACCTTTATTGTTTTTTTTAATAGTTGTGTCTATTTTGTTATGATTAGAAATCTACCATCAATCCATCTCCGTCGATCTTCCAGCTTCTACATAATCGTCATTTCTTCCTTTTTGCTCAACACAGAAATAAGCGAGGCCTCCAGCCAGACTAAAACAACTGAGTTCATATGGGTGCGTGTTTGTGTGTTTGTGTGTGTGCGTGTGCACGTCGCTGCGTATGCTGCTGGGGTGTCAGCTGATCATCTGGATATCTGCCAAACCTCCTGGGATTTGTATCTGGAAGGCAAGAAAATCCAGCTGCTAAAAAAAAAGTAGAAGCACTTTGTCTGCTGTAATCTGGTGTTAACACACCACGCAGCATTCTTTTGTTTACAGTGTCGTTCGCCTGTAAATCTGTAATCCAAAACCCTTGTGAACAGGCAGAGATTAATTCCACTAATTGATTCATTTACATGATCTAATCACCTCGCAGGTATGTTATATTCTATTAACATTCAGTAAATCTGAGACTGAAGATGATCTCGAGGGAAACAAAGTTTTATGCTGCTTTCATATCAGAGCTGGTGACTGTTTCAGTAACGTAAAATTAATCTCAGTCTGTATTTGTTTTATTAAACGCTGCCTTTGAGTGAAATGTCAGTATAAGCCTGCTACTACATCAAGTTTGGAAAAACCTCGGCTTCAATGACTCGTGCATATCACTAACATAACAGCAGCTGGGAGTGACGGTGTGTGGCAGCGAGCAGAGTTCACATTTTGTTGTTTTGTCGGCATAATTTTCTCTAAACTCTTATTATCTCACATCTAGCATTTATACTCCAGGTTTTAACCATGTGTGCCCTATGACTTTTTTCAATTTAGGAAATTGGTGTCTTAGCAAACCCCTCACAGAGTGCAGATTTATACATTTGTGATAGATTTGGTGACTGAAAGGTCTTTTCTATGGCCGGCTCTGTTTACACCAACACATTAACACTCGGTGTCTGCCAACTTTGACCTTTATGTTTTCATCCCTTATGGCGTCTGTTTGGCCAGGAGATTATTAATCTCTATGAGAGTTTTCCTGGTTAAAGAAAGGTTCAATAAAAAGATTAAACTGGATAAACACTTTGTCATTAGGAGATTTGATTTAACAGTGAATTGATGAAGAAACAATGGTGTTAACAGTGATTTTTAGGAAAACTGGAGAAGGTATTTAAACCAAAGGGGAGATATAAAAATCAAGAACAATACAAAACAGGAACAGCAAGCAAATATTAGTCTGATAACTCAGTTCAGATAACATTCCTAGTGACCTTACGAGGAATGAGACTGATGCCGTCATGGAATAAACAGTTTGTTTGGAGTATTGTTGGCTGCAGTAGGTACAGTAGGTGAAGGGGATGTGCAGCTTTTTCTCTCGTTTCCTCTCTCCTGGTGAGAGAACCCTTCGACTGGAATGCACAAACATTCCAGGGCGGCTCGCTCACACGTCAACAGCGTTTTAAAGCTCAAGCGATGCCCTGTTAGACGCCACTTAGTTCAGGTTTTTGTTTTTTTCTTTTTATTCTCTGTATTCTGTGTGTTGCCCAAATCGGTCGGACATTCCCACAATTAAATGTCATCTTACGGATAGCTCAGTGACTCCACTTTTACTGCGCTCACAAATAGATTTCTTTTGTTATCCAATTTTAGGGCCCATATGTTGTGGGGAAACGTTTCAGCGCTTCTGTGCTTGAAGTGGGCGACACTAGATGTGTTTTGGTGTCTCCTGGCAGTGAATTACCAGCTGTGTTCTACAACTACTATAAAGATTGTTGAGGCAGTAAAAAAAAAAAAAAAAAAAAAGGGACTGGTAGTAGTTAGCTACACGCTGTTTTCCACACACATTTTTCTAGCCAAACTTGCTTCTAGCGACAATTACAGTGAGTCATCTGCCAACTCATTACTGTGTTGAGAAGAAAATGTCAAGAAAAGTGCTAACCGAAACCACTAATGACTTAATCGCTTTGACCAGATTGCATCATCAAACACATCAAAATGTCCCTTTTCTTTTTTTTTTTTTTTACAAGTTAAACAGTCAAATTCAGAATGAGTGACATGAAGGAGCTGTCTGAGCATATGGAGACAAAAGCTTTGTTGTATCGCTTGTTTGTGCCGGGTTGTCATTGAACATTTGTGAACGGGCATTGTTGTCACTGACTTTCCAGTGGGCGGTGTGCATGATTTGTTGTTTTGTTTTACTGGACTGAAACTGCTTTATTGAATAGGTAGCAAATGATGCTCAGACATCAGTCCTCTCCTGTCTCAACTGGTTTGTTCTGCCTGCTGCTTTTGGTTGCATTTATACATTATCTGAAAATAGCATTGTTTGATCCAAAATATGTGTTAAATGAAACTAAATGATTGAGACGAAACAGCCTCACTGATACCCCGCTCCCCTCATTGATATCACTTGTTACTTTTACAGATTTGATTGGTTGTTGTGACAGGACATGTTGGTGACTGCACAGTGTTTCTGTCTGTACAACAGTCCAGCAGCTCCTGACCCTGTAAACCAGGGATGTCATGTCTTAGACGCTGCTGTTTGTTTAGTCCTAAAAGGGTCTGACGAGACGTTCTGACATCAGTGCCTTAAAAAAAACCGCAAGAGGCTGCGTTGGTGGGGACGTGCTGCTTCAGGTACCAGTGAGACCATGAAATACTATCCAGGAAGGCTGGTTTGAGTAATAGATCCCCCCCCCCCCCCCCGTCGACCCTGTCACTCAAAGGGCCCTGTGCTTCTCTTTTTATGACCCCACAATAGTGGAATGAACTCCCCACTGGAGTCAGGACAGCAGAGTCACTGCTCTTCTAATGCCGCAGGCTGAAACCCTCCTTTTTATACCACACACACACCACAACGCCAACATATAGACAGAAACACAGTGACGTCACGCTAACAACAGTCACTCCCAGGTCGACAACTGGCAGTTAATTTAAACTGCGGAGATATATGAAACTTGTTTATTTCTGTTGTCATTTTCAGCCATAACTGTAATGTTTAAATATGTATAGTTAAATACAGTGGTCCAACCTATCTGACGTTGCTGCCGTGCTTATTTTATATACTGTTGCTAGCATCTTTATAAACCAAATCTACCCAACAGCGACATCTCACCACTGCTGCCTTTAACATAGCGACAAGCTGCCTTACCTCTGCTTTACTCATTTATACTTACTCATGCTTACTTATACTTATTTACATACGCTTCCTTGTTATCTGGAAGTTATTGTGAACAAACATTATGATTGGTTCTATACTTTTCTTACACCTAAACACCTCATTTCCTTTAAAAAAAAAGTCTAAACTCTGATGACATCTAGCTCTTACTGCTGTAGAGTAAATCACATATTCCAACCATAATTCACAATGATTATTAAGACACCAAGACACAGTTTTACTTAATGTTAAGTTCTTTTATAGTTTGATCAAATGTCATGTCGTAGATAGCTCATTGACACCAGTTTGAATGTGCTAATATCAGTCTAAACATGACCTTAGAAACATCTCTTAAGTCATATTTCATTTAATATTTTAGTTCTGATGTGTTAATTCTTAATGCTACAGTAGTTTTATTTGTCATATAGTCTGAATCCTGATATTTGTGTCATGGTTTGTCTGATATAAACTGGTTTTGTTTTATATCAACTGCATTTGAACTTAAAACAACTGAACACAAAGCCGGGTTTTCCCAAGAATTCCCAGTGTGATAGTTCTTTCCATTTTGAACAAATGTTCGCACAAAATGTGACTGTTGAATTGGTTTTTTATTAATGTGACACAAAGCTAAAATTCAGTCTTGCTGTTATTTAGTTTAAAAACCAAATCATGGGAATTTGGCAGCTTGCTGTTGATATTTGTCTCCTTATTTTGAGGCCATTTCTATATTCTGGTCAGTGGTACAATGGCATGAATTGAGAGTTCACAGCGGTAAGACGGAGAAACAAAGACCGACTTGTTCCACACAGTGACATGAAAGTGACGGAGCGCTAGTGTTGCCTTTTGCCAAATGTGAGCTGAATTAGTAACTTAAAAGGAAAATGACACACAGACACTAGACAGGAGAGTGAAGGCCATGCTGCTCAGTTTAGTTTGTCCTAAAAGCCAACCGGTTTCTGCTGTCAACTTCTGCAAGTTCTGCCAACTATCCTCAGTTCCTTAATTAGTTTAGTTATGCTGCAGTCGAAACTGTTACTGAAACCGTTTAGTTGTGCTGCAGTGGAAAAGGAAAATAACCTTTTTGTTTCTTTCAATGAGGCAGGACACCTGCTGACAGCTGTTTAATGATGATTTATGGTCACTCAGAGCCAATTCTAACAACATGCTAACGTCGATAACCGTGCATATTTTAATAATAGTGTTGCACTCGGTCATTGGAGGATCGTCCAGCTCGGGTCTTTTTTTTTGTCACTCTGACGGCAGCGACACTACATGAGCATGGTAACCAGGGTAACCGGGCTAACTTGGCTAAGCTGGCTAGCATACATCCATTAGCATGCTACAGCTTAGCGGTGCATTGCCAAAACATTGCTGATGGCACACGTACTCCAGAATTATTGTGCCGCACGTCAGAGTAAGAGGGTAATTAAACTATTTTGACTGGAGTTGTTTGGGTCACGGAGCAAACCGAAATGAGGAAAGTCGCTTACCAAACTGAACATCCTGTACCGAACGGTTCAGGATGACTAAACGTACCATTACACCGCTAGTCACTAGTCAAATGAGTATAATCTTGTGAAATCTAACATTGACCTCCACTGGGTTGGGTATTTAGGATGGTTTCTTAATTGGAAACGGTTCCAAATTTATACAAACCAGGAATTTGTTAAGAACTTTTCAATTTTGTTTACTCATTCCTAAAAGGTTGACGTGAACCTACTACTGGACCTCGTACCCACAAGTGTTGATGGCCTCTTCATATCTCATTTTAAAATTCCTACTTTATACTTGTATGTACAGAAAAATGTTCAGATCTTTACGTAGACCTATTTTAACACACTGAGGAGTTAGCAGTCACCAGTGTCAGTGACTGTAGCGGATCTGGTCGCTACTTCACAATAAAGGCTGTAAAATTATTGGGGTTTTTAAATTTGTGAGCTCTTGGTTAAGATTAAATGAAAACATTGAAGAATCACAGAAACTATCTTCATATTTATGACAAACGACTCTTAAATACAGCTTAAATGTGCTAAAAATAAAGGTGTTTTTTTGCATTAAACATTTTTTTTCCTTGCTCAAAGAATATGCCAAGAATAGAGTCAGAATTTGTGTAATCTGTCTGTGCAACCACAACAAACTTTGGAAGATAATGGCCAGATGATGGTGCTGCCCTTTTGTTGCACTGAATAGTAATTAAGCTAATTACCGAGGTAGACAATTAGACGTTGCCTTTACCAAATACACATATTGGGGGCTTAGAGGGAACTCAAATGACCTTTAATATTGTTTCTCTTTATTCTCGTTTTTACAGTTTTGATGAGGAAGTGGGAAGACCAATGGATGTTTATGTATACATATGCATACAGCATGTGCACATAAAGTAGTCCCATTATGTTAAAAACTTCAGGGAGACCATTGATGATCCAGTCTTTGAACAGCAGGGACTTGAGGAATAGAGGTGGCGGAAACTAGCGTTCTGTCAGCTCCTTCTAGATTGACTTTTTCTTTCTGTCTGCGTGCGTTTGGGTAGCAGGCAAAGCGGCGCTGAATAGGAGCCATTGTGGTGTCTAATTAGTTTTTGATGGCGAGTCCTCCTCTAGGAGAACAGATGCCCTCTGCACAGTGTCCGATTTCAGCACACGCAATAAGCTTTTAAGAACGGCTAAAGTCATTATGTAGGAGGTAGGCCTATTGGTTCCGATCTCAATGCCAAATACAGCGCAGTCTGACGATGGTATGGTGTTTGAAAGAAAAAGAGCTTATTTTTTTCAGGCCTATTCATCAGTTGCCAAATTCTGTGAATCCATAAAGTGTTCTGGTACTTTCAGGCAAGATTAGTCTAAAAGAAAATGTGAAGTGAATTGGTGTTATGAAGGTTAGAACATTGGATAGACTGCAGCCTTTAGAGATGTAGACATGCTGACATGCTGGTATGCCGTGATATCAGTTTTAACTTGCCCACCAAACACCATATAGCTTTTATCAAGTATGCTGTCATTTGGAGATTGTTTTACATTCTTTACTTGTACTGTTGATATAACAGAGAGGAGCCGTACTGTTTCCTGATCTCACTCCCTTCTGTATGCTTTTCCAGAGCTGCAGTCAACTCTGTTCCTCTCCTGCAGTGTTTCTGAATAAAAGGCAACGTCAAAATAAAAGATATATTACCTTCCTCATATCAGAATTCAAGGGCCTGAACACTAATTAGTGTTAATATGTCTCACTACTTTTTGTCAATGTCGCCTATTTAGTGTATTATGTTTATATGTGTGTATTTGTTGCTGATATGCTCCAAGACAGCTGACATTCATGTTTGTATTTGTTTTGTTACAAGAAGTCTAAAATTGTTTGTTTTAAATATTGGATACAAAGTGGATGAACAAAAATACAGTTTTGATATTAAAACTATTGTAATGCACATGAACATAACATTTTACCAGTTTGAATTGATTTATTCCTTTTGAAAAATATATTTCTGTGAAAATCTGTTAATAATATATGAAAATTTGGAGTTTCTGTCCCTGTAGGTTATATAGATGGATTATACTTAATGCTAACTATCTTTAAAAGAGGACAAATTGAATTGCTGTGTTGAAACATTACTCATTTATGCCGTTCAATGCCTTCAAAACCGGCTCACATTTTTTTACACCTGCTGCACATGACGCTGATTTTATAATCGTATAATAATAAAGAAAATAGTTGCTGTTAGCGCCGCTAAAGTGTTTAGATATCCTCCTCCACGGCACAGCTGAACGCTGTACAGAGGACAATTATATCCCTGAAAAGCTTTTGTGTGTTCCTCTGTGTTTTAGTGCACTGTTCCTTTAATAGGTTGGCACACATATTCATGTACCCCCCCCCCCCCCTTTAATCCCCTCCCCTGTTCTAAGGCTTACAGGCAGCTCACTCTGCTTCTAACCAGCATGTCACTCATCTACACTTACTGAGGCAGACACGAGTTTACACTGCTGCACGGAGAGACGGGATCAGTCCTACAGCTGCATTCACATGTATACAAGCTTATGATTCCACTGCATTCGATCTGCATATTTTAATTTTATGGGGATTAAATTGTTAAATGCTTAAAAGAACAAGTGACACTCATAGTTTAATCTCTTTTCTTCTAGTTAAAATACAACCAAAATGATTGAGGACCTCAGGAAGATGAATGAATAAGAGAGTATTTATTATTTATTTCAGGGTTATTGTATTGAACTGCTCTGTACACATACATGTTTTCTGTCTAATATTATAGTACTTTGTTTTGCATGTGCACATATTGTGAGGTTTGTGAGTACATGCATGTGTGGCGAGTATTGTCTCTTTTTCTGCTTCCTTTGTGAAATTAATACAAATATATAAAATATTAAGAATAATAAACATTTTGCGGTACAGGAAGATAATTTCTCTGCATCAGTATACTGGGTTGGAGAGCTGGTGAGGCTCTTCTCTATGGTTTGATTTACTGAATATGATTTTTTTTTTTTAAATAAATGATGAGTTAAGAAAAGTTGAGGGAATTGAAGAGAGTCATAAATGGAGGATTGGAGGACAGAGGCATAGAGAAATCTAAAGGTTGCTGTACAACTCAACCTCAGCGTCTTCTCTGGAATGTAGGAAGTAAGCCACTCTATAATTACCCCTGGGCCTGCCTCTTCTGGTCTCTCATTGGCTCGCAGAGAGCGGAGACCTTGATCTTAGCCAATAGCAAACTCCCACTTACTCCTTTTTAGCGGAGCAGAATCCGTGCCAGTCGCTGGAAAAGCTCAGAGGCTTGAGTGAAGGGAAGGGAAGAGAGAATAGTTGTGGTAGTGACTGAAAAGAACGATCAGTTCCAGCAGCAACCCCTCCACCCCCACCTCCACCTCCCCCTCCACCTCCCCACAGTCCCTGCTCACATCTCCCACCCTCAGAAAACGTAGCAAGAAGGCCTCAGCACTTACGGTGCCTGTGTGCTACTGGGCAAAAAATCAGGATGGCACATTCTTTATGTCCAACCATGCATGTAATCTCTAGAAGCAGCGTGTGTGTGTGTGTGTGTGTGTGTGCGTGCGTGTGCACAACTGCATTTGTTTGAAGGGAACTTGAGAAAGATGTGACAGTAATGTAAGGTTTATGAGAACAAGTCTGTTTACAGAGCGGCAGTATCACATGTTCTTAAATGTTTGCATACGTTCAGTTTGATGGAACTCAAATACGTCTGATGTTTTACCACCTTTTGATTTCTCCGCTTCTATTTTGTTCCATCAAACCAGCCGCTGAGGGTACACCGAGTCAGTGTGGTCTACACCATCAATGCTCTCCTCTTGGAAAAGTTAGAGAATCTCTAATCGGTGCTGATTAAAACAACACAAAGCAGCCTGTAGTTTTCAGCAAGTAAGCTGTGGTTGTCATCACATCCATTGTTTCCAATGTAAACATGACCGTGCTTCTGAGGTTAGACAGCATCTGCAAGGAGAGAGAGAGAGAGAGAGAGAGAGCGTGGCTGCTGCCGCTGCTCTCGTGAACAGTTGTTCGCCACTTCTGTCAGAGTTGATGATAGCTGGAACTCTTTTAAACTCGGTGCTGCTGCGACTTACTTTGTTACCATGGTAACCACAGAAACCACACCAAGGAAAAACGTTGCAACGGCTAATTTTTCTGGTATCTTAAGTTCCCTGAATTATACACGTCCTCACCAGCAGTAAACACACATATCTATTAACACAGTGGCTCTGGAGCAACACTGACTTTAAAGTTAAATGATCCAATCCAAGCAGATAAACACTGTTTATGAACTTAGTTAGCTAAATTTGCTGTATTAATCAGATGTAACCAGTGGCTGCTGTGACAAAGTTGTGACCTGGAGCGGTAACCACTGGTTTAAAGTGACCAGTAAAGTGTTGAGGATATCTAGGAATGAGTTAATCTCTAGGAACAGACGTTATATTGCTGCAGTGCATTTAACATTCATTTCACACTTTCACACAAAGTTTTAAACTTAAAATATTTGACAGCTATGCCTCCACAATACCATCACTTTTTTTATCTTCAGATGGCATCTTAGCAAGAAACGGAGCTTAGTAAGTAGCAGTTTCATGTTGCTGTATTTGTCTTCTTCTATTCTAGGAGTTTGCTGCACTAACAAAGGAAGTGAACGTGTGCAGGGAGCAGCTTCTGGAGAAGGAGGAGGAGATTGCGGAGCTGAAGGCTGAGAGAAACAACACACGGGTTAGTAGAATCTGCCGGTGTGCACACAAACACACACACATAATTGTTCTTAATCTTTTAGTTCATAGTAGAAGTATTATACAATCTCCACTATCCACCGCTGATGAGGAACGTTTGGTTTTTCTCCTCTGGAACTCCTCCTATCAAATTCCTGAATGTTTCTTTTTTTCGGTGTAGACGGTTGCCATGACACTGGTTGACACATCAGTGTCTGTCCTATAATGAAAACCATTGTCACAAGTTATATGGGTGCTGCAAAATGCTCAATCATCAAAATATTTCAACCACAGACGATAAATTTCATTACAGACAGCTATGTGTGCAGAGAAAGAGCAGGACCATACTTACATTCAACTAGTGTTATTAGTCAGCACTGTTTGAGTAGAACCTGTTTACTTTTGTACAACGTTTTTAAAAAAATGTTTAATATCTGAGTCTCAACAGGGTTGACCAGAGAGAAGTGTCAGTCTGTCACACATAATCTGCTACTTTGGACTAACAAACATGGACTTAAACAGAAGCAGACAGAGAAAAAGCTCTAGACAAACTAAAATCTACATTAAGAAAATGAGCTGCTGTATGTTTATCAGCCGACCACAACACACAACAAGTTCTGGCTTATTAATGCAAAAACAACAAATCTACAATAATCCAACAGCTTCACGAAAGCTCTGCGTCGGCTACGGAAAAGCGATAACTGTGAAGCGATTTACTGTGAAAGGACAGTAAGCTTGATACTGAATGTGTTTGAGCCACTTTCTGTCCTGTTAACACTGTTCATTGTGTCACCAGCTCCTGTTGGAGCACTTGGAGTGCCTGGTGTCTCGCCATGAGCGTAGTTTGAGGATGACGGTGGTGAAGAGACAGGCACAGTCTCCAGCGGGCGTCTCAAGCGAAGTGGAGGTCCTCAAAGCTCTTAAGTCACTTTTTGAACACCACAAAGCCCTCGATGAGAAGGTACGACTGTAGTGCTGAAGTATGTGTGTATAAACAATATGTATACATGATAACATGCATTACAGATATTTTAATATTGCAAGGCAAAGAAATAAAGATTGAAGTTGTACAGGTTTGTTTATGTTTGTTCTACGTGTTTTCCAGGTAAGGGAAAGACTACGTGTTGCCTTGGAAAGATGCAGCGCGTTGGAGGAACAGCTCACCATCTCGCACAAAGAAGTAAGCAGACGTAACTGACTGAATAGAAACCTCCAGCTTAGTACTGATACAATCTTTTCCAAGTTAAATGATCCCGTTTAGCGGTGCGTTCACATCATGCAGGAATATTTGCAGGAACACGTTGACAGCCTGGTAATCACTTCAAATCCGTTAGCATGCTAATCTTTTATTCTCAGCCCTTTCATGCTTAGCATATGCGCACCTGTCGAGTGATACACTTATGTTTAGTTTTAATGCCGGAGCTAACAGTTCTGCCACAAGATAAGTCCAGTAAACAGATGGTTCCTACCTTTGTATGTGATCATTAGTTGAACTACAGAACTATTGTTATTCAGTATTTATCAGCTTTATTGGAAAGTCTTGCACAGTAGAACCTAGTCGTCCCTGTTCTGTGATATATTTGATGGTAAGAGTTTATGAATTTAAAGTGAAGTTATGTTTGTTTTCACAGTAAGATGTGAAAGAAAATAAAAAGCCACGTTAGTAAAATGCAAACACCGCTAATCTCACACATGATGCAGGAATGAATGACGTGCTCCTTTTATGCTTCTGCGGTGACACGAACTGAACTGCTGCTCTGACCTCAAAATGTGTCAGTCAGCCACTGCTACGCCATTATTTTATACTACACTGAAAAACTTTAACACCAGAAGATGCAAACAAAACAAAACAAACCTTTTTAAAAACAGATGTGGTAACAGAGAATTTTATTTTGAAACATTACAGTAAGTCTGTGCACCTTTCCTGTGCTGTATTTCTATGGACGTGTTGTGTTTTCACTCTGAATGCGAAGTAGAGATTTTGCAACTCCTTCATACAAACATGTGCACATGTATTTAAAGGGAGGGAGAGTCTGGAGTCCACTGTGTATTGAATGGGATTAAGATTGACAAAAGACCCAGAGGATCTTGGGGAAGTGTCCTAGATTTCCTCTCTGCTTCATGCTGCAGTCATCTTTTGTTCCTGGGAATCAGCCTGAGACCACACACACACACACACACACACACACACACACACACACACACACGAAATCGACCACTTGCCACTCTGCTTTTATTACTGGCTTTACTTCCTAAGGCAAGGCAGCTTCTTGCTGCTTTGTTTTCCTGCCGTTTGACCATTTGGCATAGAGCGCTGCTCTGTGCAGGGTATTCATGTGAGTCTGCAACCAGAATAGTTTTGGTTTGAACTCGAGGCCCTGGGCTCTCGAGCTGCTCGCTGCGAGTACTCGCTTAAGTGAAATGGAAAAAATAACATCACAAAGGATAAATCAATCCAATCATAAATGGAAGCAAACTAGGTTTAGTGGTTAACCACAGAACGGTCTAAATGGTCGTCACTAGCAAATAAATGATTCACTAAGGTGTTAACAAACTGGTGTTTTCTCTAGTTGGCTTACCTCAGGGAGCAGAACGGCCAGAAGAGAGGGCTGGCAGATGGAACCAGCGAGGTCAACCACAACTCTGAAAACACACCGAGCACTAATGGCAAGGTGAGATTACTCAACAGCATGTGTGTGTGAAAGCCAAGCGGGAGGCGAAGCCACAGCTGCTCGTGTGTGACAAGTGTCCTGCATCTGTTCAGTTAATTAAAGCAAATTATAACCTATTAAATGACTTCAGGATATATTCAGTAGAGTTTATTTTTAAATTGGTGTAATATGAATGTTTATTGAACATTCTTACGGTGCAGAAATAAACTCTTAATGTCTTCTTAGTGAAGAGAAGAGAGAAAAATCCACAGTGGATATTGTGCTAAACCTGAGATCTGATTAATATGTAATGTCAGCCTGAGCTCTACAGAGTATTACTGCATGCATTTTGGAGTATTAATGATATTAATGCAACGCAAATTGAACATTTGTGTCCTAGCAGCACTGTAAACATGGAGCAAACAGAGTATCGGTGCAGCTTTGACCTTTGACCGGAGTCAACTTCTCTTATTTTTATAGAAGCTTTTCCTTTATCATTACTGTTTTCTCAGCTGTCCTTAAGTACGCCACACCTCAGCCGACTCAGTCCGAGACATGCAATGATTAACTTTGCTAAGTTATGTTATCAACATACAGGCACAGGGCAGAAACATAAAGGGATCAGCAGACTGGAAACAGTCCAGGTTACTTACTTTATATCATAACACAATGTGCCTCACAAAACATGAGAAAAATAGGAAATAATAAAAAGAAATAGTTAGATTAAAAACATCAGAAAGAATCAATAAAGAGACTCGATTCAAAGCCAGTTCTGGATTGAATAAGTAGAGAACGGGGCTCTATTTCCTGCCTCTGACTCCAGTACACTGTGTGCCAAACTATTCACTGGTGTCATTAATCCACTGAAATACAATATGAAACATAACCGGCAATTAACATCAATCTGCAGCCTTTTTACTTTAAAAAGTTAACTGCATGAATGAATGAATGAATGAATCTAAAAGCTTTTTACAGTCTCCCGCCTGTATGAGAATAACAAGGAGTCGTCTGCTGTGATATTAACGTCATGTGTCCTGCAGTAGCTCCGTTAGCTCCGGGAGGGGAGGGGGGGGGCATCATTGTCCAACATGCTGAGTGGGTGAAACAGACTGAGCATCCAGTAATTCTGTTCACCTCAGAATTGGTTGAAGTTGTTCATTTCAAATGTTTTTTTGTTTGAGTATGTTGACATAAATACATGAGCACATATATCCAAACAGAATATACATGCAATTACATCACAATATGCTCTTTTATATATATATATATATATATGTGTATAAAATATAAAAAACAACATACATATATAATAAAAAACACCCTCCTAACCTATCATCTCTAATCCCTTAACCCCCCCCCCCTCCCCTCATCTTCAACTAGAAGATGTTCAAAGAAGGTCGCTCAGTTTAACAACACTGTTCATTCTCTCACAGCGGTCGTCAGATGGTTCGCTGAGTCAAGAGGAGGAGTCGGGACCCGGGTTCGGGAAGGTGGGCGAGCTCCAGGAGGTGGTGGACCGTCAGACGGCTGATCTGGGCCAGATGAAGGAGCGCATGGCTGCTATGGTATCACGCATCAACGAGCTGGAGGAGGACCTGGACACAGCCCGAAAGGACCTCATCAAATCTGAAGACATGAACACACGACTACAGAGAGACCTGAGAGAGGTAATGTTTAGTTATACGCCCGATATACGTCAAAACATCTGTATCACACCCTGCTTTCTCTATATAAAACATAAAATATATAAATGTAGGCCACTGGAACATTTTCCCATCCCTTTCATCAGAAGATGGCAAAGGTCAGAGGTCAGTAGGCTGGGGTCAAAGACTGTGGACACTAATAGAAATGTATGTACATGTGCAGTCAATGGCTCAGAAGGAAGACATGGAGGAGAGGATCACCACTCTGGAGAAACGCTACCTGGCGGCTCAGCGGGAGGCTACCTCCGTCCACGACCTGAACGACAAGCTGGAGAACGAAGTGGCCAACAAGGAGTCGCTCTTCAGACAAGTACGTTCACACTCTACACACGTGATCACTGACGAGAGGCGTGACGTACTGAAGCATGCGCCGCTGCTTCCCGATATTTACAATTCAAATGGATGTAGTCATATCTTCTAGATTAGATTAAGTTTACATTTCATCACACCACTAACCTCTACACACATCATGATGTGACTCTTGAGTAGATGAAGGCATGTGTTGGTTTTGGTGTGTTGAGTCTCAGAGTTGTCTGCCAGAAGGGACGGCCTGCAGTTCTTCTTGGCAGTGTTCAGACCCCTGCTAATGAATTCCTGCTGTATTCACACACTGACTAGCGCAGCAGGCACTGAATGAGAAGCCTCATAGACGCTGGCTCGTTTCTTTTATATGTGCTCGCTAAGATGGAGATGTCTCTCTCCTCTTTTCTTATGGGGTTTTTGTGTCTGTCTTTGTATCATTATGAATGCTCTCTTCCTTACTTCCTGTCCACCCCACCCTTACCCATCCCCTCCTCCCGGTCTCCCTTTGTCTCCCTCTCTCTCTCTTTTTATTTATTTTTTGGCCTCTCTCTTCTTCACCTTGTAGAACTGACAGTTAACCCTGAGGCCAGGATGTAAGCACAGACGAGCCTTCGACATCCTTGTCTAATGACTGTTTGCCTTTGGTTTGTTTATTGTTTGCAGACTGAGGACAGAAACCGGCAACTCCAGGAGAAGTTGGAGCTGGCTGAGCAGAAGCTGCAGCAGACCATCCGCAAGGCAGAGACGCTGCCTGAGGTGGAGGCTGAGCTAGCACAGAGGGTAGCCGCCCTCACAAAGGTATCAGCACGTTACCCAACCTTTTCCTATATTCTTTGATACCAGCACACATACTGTTAGCAGGGCTGTTGGATTAGTTCCTTTACGTCGCAACAGCTCGGAGCTCCCCTGCGGAAGCTGCAGGGGAAGCCATTGTTTATGTTACTCCAAATATCCACAGGGATCTATTTTTAGAGATTTGGCTCATGTTTTTATCCATTTATAGTTTGAGCCTTTGTCTTGGACAACACACGCTGCAGCTGAACCTAGACAGGCAAACTTACAACCTTATTAGTATTGGATCTGGCTCACAGCGCGTCTCTGAAGTTCAAGCTAAGATTCATTGTTACTCTCAGACTTTTACTGCAGAGACGTTTCACATCTTTGAACTAATCTCTGTCATTTCCACAGTTTCTTCTTTCTTGCTTTTTGTTCACTTTATTTAGACACACGAACACAAAACAGAAAGAAAAAACAAATCCAGAAGTAATAAGTCATTTGACTCAAACAAGTGTTAAAACGCATAAAATTTAAAGATGATTCCAGATAAAACAGTAAAAATAACTTTAATGACAACATTACAGACCTAAAAGTTGTGACATGCAGATCTAGTTAGAATACACAAATAGAACAAACATTATATTCTAAACTATTAAATCATCTCTAAACTTTCCATTTTTCTTTAAAGACATTAAGAACTAATAAGCATTAAAGGCCAATTTAATTTCCCTCCACTCTTTAACTCTTCAGTGTCACGCTCCATCTTCACTGTTGACCCCCCCCCCCCCACACACACACACACACACACACACACACCTTCATGCATTTTTAATGATCCTGACTCATTTCCTCTTTGACTGGAGACACATAGTCGTCATACATGACATTAACATAGATCCTCCGTTCTCGTCTGTTCGGTGAAGCTCAACATCCCTCGTTGTGTTATTCCTCCTCTGACACGGTGCTGCCATCACAGTATCCGTCTCCCTCCAACCACGACGTTTAATTGTGCTTAAACTCACATTAAATGTGTCCTGTGTTCTCTCCTCTTCCTTGTCAAACCCCCCTAGTGTGTTCTGTGTGGCTCTAAAGGCACTAAGACCCAGAAGAAGGTAGACCAGGTTTACTCAAAATGCTGATTCCAAATCCTGCTGGATACTGGAAAAAATCTCCCATTTTGTTCTGTTACAGATCTTAACCAGGCCAATAAAAAAATTGAAACATAAAAAAAATGGTCAGAAATTCCAAACAAAAATACTGTCATCACTCTGTCTGATTTCAGTCATTGAAGCACCTGGTTAAGTGACGTAGCAGCTGTAGTATGTTATTTAGCCTGAAACCTGGCCCTGACCCGCCCGTTCCTATACGCCGCTGTGTTTGTGTTTTATCTGCTGGTGTGTTATGTTGCTCAGCACTTCATGCTGGTACCTCTCCTTTAGAAAACTTAATGTTTGGTGTCTAACACAAACAGGAAGTGCCAGCTGATTTGCTCAAAGACTTGTGGAGACCCCGCCCTTTACTAGATTACTAGAACAGGCTGTGTCGCAGAGAAATGATCAGACTATTGGCTTTTAAATAAATACGAGCCAATAGACTGATCCTTATTTTACACACACGTCTGTAGGCTGTGATTTAATATTTAGTTGTATGGTAGATCTGCATTATGGGAAATACTGGCTGTTGTTTTTGTTTTTCTGTGGGTTGTGTTGCTTTGCTGTCCTCTCCTGATGCAGCCGGTGCACGGTTCTCGGCTTGTAGCTGTAGGTTGACACATGTAGACTCATGCTTCCCAGGCTGGTGAAGTTGGTGACCCCCATCCTTTTGAAGGACTTGATCTCCGTCCCCAAAACCTCAATCAGGGCCGAGCTTATTTAGACCTTGTCTCGGCGAGGTCCTTCTCCAGGATGGATGACAAAGCACACTGCAGGGGAGATCAAAGCACAGCTCTAGAGACACTCATTAGATCTGATGAGAGGCCTGAATTTACTGAGCCACTGATCTGTCTTAGTACAGGAAAGATAAAGGGTTTCCTATCCGTGTCCCCCCCCGTTTTCAGGCAGAGGAACGCCACGGAAACGTGGAGGAGAGACTGAGGCAGCTGGAGGCCCAGCTGGAGGAGAAGAACCAGGAACTGCTCAGGGTGAGAAAGAGAGAGGGAATCTGCTGTCATCAAACAAAACCTTTTACTGATATCGAGTCATTCTCAACATGCGCACCTTCTATAAATGTAACGTTTCTATTTTTGTAGGCACGGCAGCGAGAGAAGATGAACGAGGAGCACAACAAGCGTCTGTCCGAGACGGTGGACAAGCTCCTGTCAGAGTCCAATGAAAGACTCCAGCTCCACCTCAAAGAGAGGATGTCTGCTCTGGAGGATAAGGTGATTAACGCAGACGTGTGGTTTATTGTTGGAACACTGTATATCATCGCCATTATAAATATTTGTTGGGTCACTGTGCCAGTCCCATGACTGTTTGGTGGTGACATCATATGTCACGGTGCATATTAGCAGCTCAGTCAGTGTTTATTTGCCAGCTTGTCTCCGTCTCTCTCTCTGCAGAATGCCCTGATAAGAGAACTGGAGCACACTAAGAAGTTGATTGAGGAGTCTCATCATGAGAAGGTGAGGGATCTTTGCCAAACTGTAGAATTAAAGTGAAAAGCTGCTTCTTGTTTGGGGGGAATCTTTGTGTTCCTGTCATGATATACTCTCTAGTGATGTTGACATTTTCCTTAAAGGCTTCAGGCTTTTTGAATCTCCGCCAAATGACAACATGTCTGTAAATGTTTTGTCTTATAGGAGCAGCTCCTGATCCAGATCGAGACCATGAGGGCAGAGAACGAGCAGGGCAGGAGCAGGAGCAACTCCTTACTACACGGGTAAACTGGGACTGTAACATCCTGTATGTCACACACAACATAGAGAGAGAGAGAGAGAGATAGATAGATAGATAGATAGATAGATGGATATTACTTTAGAGCTCATCAAAATATAAAAACTATCCAGTCAATTCAGGAGGGATTGAACAGTCTTATTGCCGTGGAGACGGAGGATCTGAGAGGAGCCGACTGCTGCAGCTTCTCCTCCGTCGCTCCAGGAGGCTGTGGACAGGCTGTCTGCTAGTGTCCATCATAGCTTTCAGTTTGATCTCAGCTGTAACAGGATGGTATCCTCCAGATTCACTCAGCCTCAACGAAAGAAGCTCTTCCCTCAATTAAACTCTTCTCCCCACAGAAACATCCGTCAGCAACAAAAACACAACAAAATTCAGCCAAAGTTGAGAGCTACCAGACTTTGCTGCTGCTTTTTGAAGCGCATGTTTGGTTGTCATGACAACCAAAACTAGATGATGATCAATTTCATTGTTATTGTACATTTGTAAAGTAAAAAAACAACAACATTTCAATAGTTTATTACACATTGAGTTAAATTAAAACATGAAATGTCAATAAAGAAAAACTAAGATAAGATATAAAATGTAATAATTTAATATGCAAATAATCGCAAATATGATAATATTATTAAAGTTAAGCAGATAAATAAGTTAAACATAAATATGCAAAGAGAACGACTTAAAACTCCTGCAGCAGATTAATTATACACACATTTCTAATTATTGATAAGTTTAACAGAATCAATATAATTTCCATATTTAATAATGAATAACTCGATAGATTGGAGACATTTAGAAAACCTGTGAATATGATTAAGATCAGTAAGTTAAGTTGCATAACATAAAATAATATTCTGACTTGGTTTGTTTGATCAGCAAAATAAACCTCTGGTTTTCTCCAGAATGCTGCTGCGTACAAACTTTAAAAAAAATAAATGTTTTATTTTGTCTTTATTTGTACATATTAGTACAGAAGAAACCATGTTTGTAGTCTTCCTGATCAGTTCATGATGTGTGTTTTCTTCCAGACGGTCGCAGCTGGGCAGCACTCCAGACTTCAGATACCCGGTGTCGGCTTCCTCCATGATGGACAGTAACTCAGACCACTACGGCAGCGCTCTGGTGCTGAGGCGGCCTCAGAAGGGACGAGTGGCGGCGCTCCGGGACGAGCCATCCAAGGTGAGCTCCCCCCGACCCGTCCGCTGTACAAACAGTAGATTTATATCTGCTTAATTAATGTTAAAGGAATTCATCAGGTAGTTTAAAGATCTTACTTGTTAAACAACATGGACACCAGCAGAATCTACTGTGAGTGTCATAGATCCTACGGGTTCCTGCGGGTTCCTGCTTACACTGAACACACTATAAACAAAGGCGAGTGTTATCCAATCTAATGAGACGGCGAGAACTTGCAGCTGAATTCTTGTATGTTCAAGTTGAGCAGTTTTATGTTCTTTTCACTTTTGGAATAATCTACTGGTTCGATCTTCTTCACTGTAACTGTTTCTTTCTCCTTCCTGCACCTGTTTCAGTCTAATGTTTGAGTTCTTTTTGATGATTTTTCTTCTCCGTCTCTCTCTGTTTGCTTCCTCTGGACATCAGCGACATGTAAGTCAGTGTGGTGGCGATAACAGTGACAGTTACTTGTCTGTGTAGTGAATCAATGACCAATACTCAAGTATCCAGCTAACCTCCTCATCTCTCTGTGTCACCTCTCTCTCCCCTCATATATTCCTCTCTCTGCTGTTTGAATACTCTCTCCCTCCGTTCTTTCTCCGTTTCCTGTTTTATACCTTTCCGTGTGTTAATCCAGGTGCAGACTCTGAACGAGCAGGAGTGGGAGCGCATGCAGCAGGCCAACGTGCTGGCGAACGTGGCCCAGGCCTTCGAGAGCGACATGGACGCCTCAGACCTGGAGGAGGACCGAGAGACCATTTTCAGCTCGGTGGACCTGCTGTCCCCTGGTGGCCAGGCCGACGCACAGACCCTCGCCTTAATGCTGCAGGAGCAGCTGGACGCTATCAACAATGAAATTAGGTACACGACTTCCACATATTTAGATGAATCTTTTCAGCAGCAGCGCCTGAATTTAACTCGACTCTTATTTCCTTTATTTTTTTTTTTAAATCTTTCCAGAATGATCCAAGAGGAGAAGGAGAGCACAGCTATCCGGGCGGAGGAGATCGAGTGCCGGGTGGGCAGCGGCGACAGTCTGGGAGGACGTTTCCGCTCTATGAGCTCCATCCCTCCGTCACTGTGCGCCGGCTCCTCGTTGGGCGGCTCTCCCCCGGGCTCCGGCCACTCTACCCCCAGACGCATTCCCCGAAGCCCCAACAGAGAACTGGACCGCATGGGTGTCATGACCTTGGTAACCACTTCCTCTCCCGTCATATGTTTCCCAACCGGGACCGTATTTATCACCCCTCTGTGTCTAAAAGCTTTATTCAGTTACGCCTCAGGAAACTCTAGTATTGCTTTCTCTCATTACACAAATCAAATAAGTCAGAATGAGTTTCCTGTGTGATTCTATTCATGGTGTCGTCTCGTATTTCAGGTCTAACTGTGTATTTTCACCTAATTATGCTTTTAACACTGACTGTGTTTATTTACTCTGTCTCCTCTCATCAGTATGATCAGTACTAATATTTTGTGTGTGTGTGCGAGAGTCTGTAACCATGTGTATATGTAACTGCCCCCCCCACCCCCCCGCCTGCCTGTAGCAATATTGCTATGATCCCTACGTCATCCAGAGCTCCCTCTCCCAGCAGACAGTAACTTACCTGCCCTATGGTGCAACCGGCTTCAGCCCCCCCCCTCAAGCTTATAGCTATGCACCGTATTTTCAGGTACCTGCAGATCTCTCCACAGTCCCCTTCCTTCCTTCCTTCCATCCTTCCATCCCCGGGTGGGTGCAGTCTGCCTCTAGCTTTCCGTTTGTTACCTTAAGACACTTGTGAACTTTTCCTTTTTTTTTCCGATTGTGTGCTCCAAGAATAATTATGATGATGCAGACGGAGCTTGTGTGTCAAGCTAGTAATCAAAATATAATTATATCAGGTAATATTATTTTAGAGATAATAAGAATTGCACCGTTTGCCTCCTTTAAGCTTGGTCATGAAGATAAGACTTTATTGTCCCAGAAGGAAATTTGCCTTTGACGCACAATCACTCTGCTGTACGGTACCACAGAATTCAACAGTAATTCACGTCATACGTCTCATAAATATCCAGATAAAAAGTAGTTTTAGTGACAAAAGCTTTCTCTGACTATTAGCAGTAAAATTATCTATAAGGAGTCTTTCAGTGGCTACAAATGGAATCAGAAAAAGACGAGTAAACAGAAGATTTGTGTTAATATTCACCCTCAGACAGGTGCACATTGACAGCATAGTGAAATAGATTCAGTTTAGGCCAGTTAAGCTCCTTTTCCTCACACACCTGGCTGGTGGGTGTTTGAAATATGTGCAGGTTGATCTGGGAGAGACTGCAGTGTGAAAAGATCCAAGTGCTTCACAGAACAAATGGTTTTATCATCTTACAACAAACCTCCAGGCGACTGTCAGTCAGACCAATCATGATCTTGTGTCAATATTCTAGATACATGTGAATATTCAAACGATGACATTAAAGGGAAACACCTCAACTGGTGAGCAAGATTCACTTTTATGGTTAATACTAGCAGAAGAATAAAACATTGAACCTCTAGCTCCTGCACCTGTGAGCTCCTCCTGCTCACCTGTGTGACTCTGGTGCTCTAGGCGGCCTCAGGTCAGTGTAACAGGCTGCCACTGCTCTGTTATTCTATGTTTGTTTATCTCGTCTCTTCCTGTAACGTCACCTTGCTGTGTTGTACAGTACACAGCATCATTACAGTTACATTAGGAACCTGTTGAAATGACTGTAGCTTCACTTCTGTCGGGTTGACACTTTCTCCTGCAGCCACTTTTTTTTTTTTTTTAGTTGTTTCAAAACATGAGCTGGGCTGGAAATTTTGAGGCCACTGTGACTCGTTTTTCCTGTGAATGTTGCAGCTGGTATTTCTCATCAGTCAGTCCTGTCAGGAATTTGTGATCTTGCGATTGCAATAATTAACCCGAGTTCAAGCATTTCTTCAGTCCCTGTAAGATTTCCAGGAGGGGAAAAAAAGGTCACCGATCACTGCCCCTTTTTCCTTTTATGTGTCACATTTATTGAAGCTAGATAATAAAATAATGAAGTCATCGCTCATCAGCTTGATTGCAGCGCGGTTATCGTCTAACTCGACTGGTTGTGGAAAGCTGGCGCTCTGTTCTGCTGACAGTGGAGGACTCCCAACAGTTCATGAAGTTAATTGAACTACGGCTGTAAAACATCAGAGACATGAAGGGAGCGCTGCTTTTAGTTTGGCAGATAAAGCCTGAGAAACAACTGTCAGCTTTAACAGATGTTTTATTTTAATCTCGTCTCGTGAACTTTCACATCTGTCAGCAAGGCATCGATGAAACCGGTCAAACCTCCTAAATAAAGAGACACTGGAAGAAAAGAAGCATTTTGGGTGATTAAATTAACTTTCTGCTCACCCTTCAATTTCCTCTTCCTGTTTCCCTTTTATAGCTCTCTAATCTCTTCCGTGCCCTGGCCTCACTGTGTCAGTTGAGGAAAGGAAATGAGTGATTAGGTATTTTTCTCCTGGGGCAAAATAAACTCCCATAGAAATGTGGCAGGCTGATGGTTTATTTGCTCTGCTAATGCCAGGCCTGTGAGGAATGCAGAGGGGGGGAAAAAATCCCCCCCCCAACCTCCCACCTCCCCTCTTTTAGGTGCACAATGGAAAATATGTCTACAACAGCTCTGTTTCATAAATTCAGGTGTCACACTGCTCTCAGCCAAGCAAAACTACCCAGCTAACGTTTAAGCTAACGTTTAAGCTAACTGTTTCACCTGTGATTTCAACACTCTGATGTTCACCAGAGGTAAACCGGTCACCTATTTAGTTATCCAACTTATTAGTGTTTATAAAAGTTTCCCTCCAACTTCACTACATCACTTTATCTGAGCGAGGCTGCACCCATCCAACCCTGTTCCTGACCCGACCTCTGGCGTGGTTAGTTTGCTGTGTCTCCTCTTCTTCACTCCTGCAGGCTTTCTCTCCAAGAACTGCACAATAAAACAGTTTCTCTGGGTCTCCACTGCTCTGTGTGTGTGTGTGTGTGTGTGTGTGTATGTGTACTTTAGTGACAGTTTACACGGGGTAAATGTGTATCTTGTTCTGATTTCCGGCTCTTGTGTGTTTGTGCATGGCTTGGTTCCACTGCTTGGTCTGTCGTGCGTCTCACTAACAGCTTTTTCTCCTCTCTCTCTCTCTCTCTCTCCTTTTTTTTTTGCTCCATGCTTCAGCCTAGTGACCTGCGCAAGCACCGCAGGAAGGTAAACTAGAGACCTGCTTCACTGGGCACTCTTACTCTCACCCCCCCCATCATGTCCCAACCCTAGACCCCCCCACAATGTAGCATCTAATACAACCTCATACTCTCCCATCTGCAAATACAGTATATAAGAAAACTGAGTACACTCCTGCTTAATATCACTAAAATGTTAAGTATCCTTTGCATTTAATAGACTTTTATTTGTTTTTAAACAATACTTAAGAAGAATTAAGCTTGTTCACTTGAAAAACAGAATGTTTGACTCAAGTATAATGTAAGGTCCATATTTAAGAATGAACTGTGACATCCTTCATCAGTAAGACTCTCTTACCTGATTTTAAGTGATCACTCTTAAGTGATTTTTGCAGCGTGTTTAGGATCATTGTCATGTTGGAAGGTTCCTCTCCTGCCAACCTTCTTGAGTCTGGGAGTCATCTTTTCATTCATTATTTAGGTTCATAGCTCCGTCTATAAACGTCCCCTACAGCCCCGTATCAGCACCTCCATGTTTGACGGTCGGCAGTGTGCAGTCGCTGCGGTAGTCCCGGCCAGCTCCGCGCCAAACACGCCGCAACCCGTCCGATCCGAACAAATTTACTTTGGTTTCATCTGACCAAAGGATGTGCTGCCAGTATTCATCAGGCTTCTTCTCGTGTTCTTTGGCAAAGTTTAATCTTTCAGTTTTGTGAGTAATGGTTTTTCTTTTTTTTTGGACGTCGTCCATAGAGGTTGACTTCATGCAGTGTCCTTCGCGCTGTGTGAGCAGCCACTGAAACACCAGTTTCCACAGATAATCCTTGTGCCAAGTCAGAAGCACTTAACCCGTCTTACCCTGTTTTTCAATGCAAGGATGCGTAAATAGTAAATTGTGCGTGCTGTAATTTTTGGGCAGCTGCACCTTTCTGTTATTGGTAGTATGGTTCCTCCTGTTGCTCCGAACCACTGCTGCAGCTGTGTTCTGGCTTCTGTTCAGTAGCTTACTGAGGATTTTATTCCCTCTCACGTCTTTATGAAGTCCCACAATCTGGTTTCTTACTTGTTCGTGTGGAGCCATGTTGCATTAAACACAACTCAGGTCAAAACTGAGAAAGTTGTTGTGTTCACAGGTTCTTTTATTACCTTGTTCAGGCAGTCGGTCTTAACTGGAAGTCAAAGGCGTTCTCGCTTTCTTGAGGATTGTATTTTCAATTTAGTTTATCGAACCTGTTTGTTTTTAAGATCAATTTTGAATCATTTAACATTTTAGTGATATTGCACAGGAGTGTTTTGTTATATACTATATATGAAAGTATTGTAATATGATGTGAGTAGCTACACAGCGTCTTTCAGGGCCTTCATCTTTTCCACCATCGTAGTGGCACACAGAGGTATCACTCTGGAACCGCTGATAAACTGATAAACAGAAAATAAATCAGCAACTATTTTATTTATTAATTAGTTGTTGAAAAGTTTCAAGCAAAAATGCCAAATGAAAATCTTTGTTGGTCGGACAAAACAAGCAATTTTAATACGTCACCTGGGTTTTTTGAAGTTGTCGTTTGCATCAGTGAAAATTGCATTAATTGCAACGCTAAATGAGTCAATAAAACATTGTCTGTGGAAACTATGGGATACTAAATAAGTCACTTAAACAGTTCTCAAAATTACGTTTTTGCTGTGCTACTTTTATATGATTGTAAAAAGTGGAGACAAGAATGTGTCGTGACGAACGGCACGAGAAACACAAATCAAGATTTTTTTAAATCTTAACTTATTGCTAATCACTAGGATTTACAGAGTTTTGTAAATGTAACACATATGTAATTTAAACAGGTGAAGTAGGTTACCTGTTCAGAAAAAGTCGTCATTTCCACCACAGCTTAAGGAGTTTTTCATTACTTCTTTTATAATTATATAAGTAAGTCAAATATAAGTAAGTCAGTATTTTTTTTTCTTGCAGAAATACTGCAGAGTGAATTCTTCTAGGTTAGCTGGACAAAGTGGCCGAAACATTCACAGTGAACTCAGTTGTTGATTTGTGGTCTGGACTGGGAGGGCAGAGTGCAAAAACCAAAAACTACAGTGTAACTTTAATAAACCACCTTTCTATTCAACAGCCGTGTTTGCAAATTAAGGATGTTTTTTTTTCCTACTTGTGGTCTGAACAGTGAAACCAGAACGATATCCCTCACTAACATGTTCTCTCTCACTGCTACACAGTCTGCTCAGGATGACAAAGCCACTATCCGATGTGAGACGTCGCCCCCCACCACTCCACGCTCCATGCGCCTGAACAGGGAGGCGGGGCACGCTGCCAGCCATGAGGACATCAGAGACATCCGAGGGTAACACCTGTTCCCGTCACCTGAAGAAATTGTTTTATACCTTCACTTTCTTTAGGGCTGAACCTGAGAGGTGTCTAGAATTTTCCACGTACCTCTTTGGTCTCTCTGTTCTCTCTCTTATCTTGTCAATCCTCTCTGGTCCCACAGTCTGGCCGGCCTGCAAGACGGCCAGGGCAGTAACCCCAGCAGTAGTAACAGCAGCCAGGACTCCCTCAACAAAGCAGCCAAGAAGAAGAGCATCAAGTCTTCCATTGGACGCCTCTTTGGGAAGAAGGAGAAGGGTCGACCCAGCATTCCTGGCAAGGACTCTCCTAGCCAAGGTCAGACACTAGGCTCAGGGTTTTTACTCCTCTACAGCACACGTTCATGTAAATGTGATGCCGTTCCATGCTAGCAGCTCTGAACAAGGTGTTTGTGCATCTTCCTAGCTGGCACTCCTGAAGCAGAGAGCTCTCCTAAGGATGGCTTGGGAATGGGCACCCTGGGAGGACCTGCAGAGAAGAACAGGAAGCAGCAGAAGAAGTAGGTGTCTTCCTCACAATCAACTCACTTTCTTCTCTCTATATGATTTATTTAGACTGAGAAAAAAGGTTTTTAAAGATAACAATATATGACACCCTGTTGTGCAGGATGCTGATACCGGAGTACAGTGTTAATAATAATGTTCACCGTTAAGAGTCCATGAGTTATTGTGGGCTCGGTGCTCCCGCTGCAGTCCAGAGCTGGCTCACACGCTCACTCCCCGCCACCTGGCTCACACGCTCACTTCTATCAGCTCATCTTCTTCCATTCCACACCCAGTTGTTTCCACTGCAGTCATCTCCCACAACCATTTTATGTGTGTTTCCCTCATTTGTAGTTTTGTGCAATAGTATTGCTAGTTTTTTGTATTGCTTCCATGCAGCTTTTTAAAGTAGCATCGATTCATTCTTTCTCTTTATTGTTTTGCCAACCTCCCCCCCTCTTCTTCTTTTTTTTGTTTTATCATCCTCCTCTCATTCCATGTGTAGTCCAAAGACCGGGTAAGTTGGTTCATAATTGCTTTTGCTTCGCCTTATCTTCTTCCCCACACTCGGCTTCACGTTGACCTCGCTGATAACTCTCGATGACCCCGAACGACTGTCCCTTTCCAACGTCTGATGGCTTTTCCATGCTGCTCTTTACCCTGCTTTCCACAGAGCAGCTTAACTAACTGGAATGTGTGTGCTGATTTTTTTATTGAGTGACAAATTTTCCTCTTGCAGTTTTCCTACCAAAGCATGAAGTTATACATAACAACGTTTGGAAGACAGTTAATGAAAGAATTCAACCAAATATGTTTTTTTTCTTTTTTCATGTCTGTAAAAGATCATGTCATTTACATCAGTGTGTTGCTGTAAATGTCCTCAGAAGTATGTTGTTAATTAAAACTTTTGTACTTATCTGTTCATCTTTTTTATAATAGTTGATCTGCCAGACAGAGGATGGGCTTGTTGTTTATCAGCAGTATGTGGCACACAGCCCCATCTAGTGGCCAAATACAGACATTTCCTTTATTTTATAGCATCAGTTATGACTTGTTGACATGCTGGTGAATTTTAGCTGCTTCCAACATCCCCCAAAAAACCTCCCAAGGATTCTCCACTAATGGCATCGTTCCTTCATGAAGAACTGAGAATGTGCATGAAATGACTGTATGATATTTAGAAAGGTTTTCCTGTCCTAAATACTTACCTCTATGCATGTCAATGTCCCCTACGGTTGTAGAGGAATGCTTCTATACTAAGTGGACTCTTAAAGCACTGGTTCTTGGAGAAAACTCAGTCCTGAAGACCTGGTTAAGACCGCCAGTCAACTCCCAGAAGCTTAACCAAAGAGCCATCTGGTTGAACCTGGATAGGCTGAGGAGGTTTTGACAAACTCTTGTGGTCATTACAGGCCAATATTTTTGCTAAAACCTTTAAACAAGGACTTTCTGCCAAAGGTTTTCCAGATGACTGTGTCTGTGTTTGAGTCTTCCTGGGGTTTCTTCTTCTTCTTTGTTTTCTCTCAGACTCCTGCTGTCTGTTCTGAACGTGCATGTCAGCTGATGTCATTGGTTGGGTTTGTTTATGTGCTCAAACGTGGGAATGTGGGAGTTTTCGTGGGTCTGTGGATCTGGGTATGTGACGGTGTATGTATGTGGGGGTTCTTGGGTGAGTGAACTCTTATTGCATCGTGGCTTAAATACCTTTATTGTGTGTTAGGCATGAATTACTGGAGGAGGCTCGCAGGCAGGGCCTGCCGTTCGCCCAGTGGGACGGACCAACCGTTGTGGTTTGGCTGGAGGTACAACACTTGACACAAACGATCCGAAAACCATTCAAACCAGTAACACGTCCGTTAGCGTTTAACTGATGATACCCTCCTCTCCACCAGCTGTGGGTGGGCATGCCGGCGTGGTACGTGGCCGCATGTCGCGCCAACGTGAAGAGCGGAGCCATCATGTCGGCGTTATCGGACACGGAGATCCAAAGGGAGATCGGCATCAGCAACCCGTTACATCGTCTAAAACTTCGCCTGGCCATCCAGGAAATCATGTCGCTCACCAGCCCTTCTGCCCCGCCCACCTCCAGAACGGTAACGTTTGGAATAACAAAGCGGACAAACACGCAGCACACAGGATACACACATAGCTGACTGTCACCTGAATGCAGATACTGTTGTCAAACCCTTCTCGGTCTGATCGAGCATGTTACTGATTAACATTTTAACGACTTGATTTATTTCCTAACAACAATAACAATAATAATTAAAGAAACGCTTCTTGATCTTTTTCTTTTTTTCCATCCCGCTCTTCTCCTTCTGTCTGTCTGTCTGTCATCACTTCTTCCCCCTCTTTGCACACTTGACTCACTTGTGATTGGGGGTGGGGTGTGTGTCAAATGATCAGACCACAGGAAACGTTTGGGTCACACATGAAGAAATGGAAAGTTTGGCAGCCACACCTCCCACGGTTAGTCGACCCTGATTGGCTGGACACTGGTGGCTTCTCGCATCTGCGGTGACCGTCGGGGGGGGCTCGTTCCAAGTTGCTCAGAGGGCTTCTCACTCCATTACATGCAGATGTTAATTTTGACACTTTATTGTGATCCAGTGTTAATTTAAGATAATTACTTAAAGGCTTAAAGGGCAACTTGGAACAAGACCTTTGTCTCTCCACTAGTTTGTGATTTTTTTTGTCCTAGTTGGTATCAGTAGTTTTCTCTTCCTTTATACATCCTGTTTGTGTGTGTTTGCTTTACAGTAGCTAGTGTTTTGTGTGTGTGTGTGTGTGTTAGTGCTGTATGATTAATTAGTGAAACCCTGCTGCTCACATCACCGCACTTTGTTTTTCTGTTTTTGAACAAGCTATCTGAAATAGCAGCCAGAGAGAACAAGCCTGAAGGAATTATTAACTTAGTACAGATGTTTCTAGAACAGTGTAATATATCAGGGTTGGGCAATATGATGATATCTATCTATCTTCTACTTAGAACAATTTTGGCAATTTTGCAAATCAATTTGCAGGTCTGTTTTATTGGAAAAGTGGATTTTTATGTGATTTTTGCATAGATGTGATGAAATAGTAAATTAATATACCATAATAGAAGATTATATCTATATCGCCCACTCCTACAGTGTGTTTCTTGTTGTTTTGTCCCCTGTTTTTTTTATTTCCTCGTTGATACCTCACTATTAATTTGTCCGGCTCGTTGTTTGAATTTTATGTTTCCACAGTAAGCTGCTCTAACCAGCACTGCTGCCTCACTAACCCCCGCCTTTCTTTTCTTCTCACCATGCTCACTCTAACCATGCTAACACCAGGAGGATGACGAGGGCAGCTGGGCCCAGGTTTGCACACATTCCCCCCCATAACCCCCCACCCCCACCTCAGCTCACTGTCTTAGCGCTACTACTCCTAACACCACCTTTTACTCAGTGTTCATTCTTCTTTTGTTTGAAGTATCTCGTAGAGGCGATGCCACAGTTTCCCCTCTGTATCACCACCAAGGCTGCATTTACAACACGCATGTCTGGACTGGTCCAGTTTGACTCATTCATACTTTAGAGACATTTGAATTTGGATTCTTTCCAAATACAGAAAAAACAGCTGAAATAATGAGTCTCTGTTTTCTGTTGTTAGTACAGAGGAAACTGCTTATAGTGATCACGTCTGTCTGGGTCCAATTGATCACTATAAGTGGTTGATCATCATTTTTCTCTTTATTTCTCATGCAGATTACAGTCTAGTTGATATTTGTATATTTATAATATGAATATAAAGTAATGAAACAGACAACAGCAATAGTGCTGCAGCCGTTCAGTAAACATCATACATGTATCATGGGAGTAAAGTAAAAAAATTCCATATGTTGTCATGTATGAAAAGGCCCAAAATGACCACTGTAAGCAGACTGCTTGATCACTATAAGCATATTATTTAAACAGCATTTTTATAGGAATGATTTTTGATCCATATGAGCAGTTTCCACTGTAGTCAGAACAAAGTCTGAACCAGCAGCAGGAAACAACCCAGAACAAGGTTTTATACCTGAACACACACATAATGGTACAGACATCAGTCAAGCTGAAGCACAGGCAAAAAAATATGTATATTTACACAAATAAACAAATCAAATTATGGTTTAAAGCCAAGAAAATCATCTAAAATATAAAACAAATAATCATCATTTACAATAATAGAATCAGATCCAGTTCACACCTGGTGATGAGATGATCTTGAACGTGATCAGAGGCTGAATTTATCAGTGTTTTATACATAATGTATGTTTTAAAAATGCAGACTGTAAGCATTATTAGTTAAGATTAGACGTCTGCTGGTGTTGCAGGTGGACTGATGGATGGTAGAGATCACAGAGTTGGATTAAAATTCAGTGTATTGACAATATGACATCATATCTATTCAATTTGAGTTTGATTACATTCAATGACAGACTTGATGTTCGGCGTCTACATCTGTTTGGTTTTCAGACACCTCCGTATTATTTCTATCAGAACATTCAGTAAAGTTTCAGTCTTAATTGGATGTTAACGTGATGGTTGAGCTGAAGAGCAGCGTCGAGGTTTCAGGAGGAAACGTGTGGTGACTGGTTTATCACAGGTTTCGTCACTCGCGGTTACTGTGCAGTGAATCAGTTTCCTGTGTTAAAACCACAGTTAGTGTTTGAAGAGTTAACCAACAGCTCTGCAGACTATTGTTTAAAGAGACGTTACGCAACAACATGTACGAGCCCTGATCAGTCCGACTTCAGTGTCGCCTGTTACAATAAGATAAAGATCATTATTTTATTGGACAAACAAGTATTATCTTACTTACTTTGCTTTGTTTCTACACTTCAAGTCAAAGGTTTATAAGTAACCTAAATGATTCTTGATAAATAAAAGATTCTTAATTAATTTAATACAATTTTAAGCAGTTAACTAATATGTGTAATTGAATTCTCGTGTGTTTAAGTTTACGTAATTGGAAATTACTTATTTGTAAATTGATCTAATTTGTATTATAATTATAATTGGGCAGCTGTGACAGACAGAGTAGTGTAATAGACTCAACACCATTAATCAATAATCTGACTGGGATCTTTAGTTATGAAGAGTTGATCTTTATTATCATACAGAGGAATTAGTGTGAAAGTTTACTTTATATGTTTAAAACCCTCCTAAAAATTACAAATATAAGAAAATATGAACTAGATATTAAATAATAGTCAAATCACCGTCGTGTATGTTGATAAAAGTGTCAATAAGCTGCTTTACATGTCACATCTTTGTTGGTGTTAGTGCTGATCATCAGTATCCTGGAGTAGTTTCTTTATATATGAACAAAACTTCCCAACCTTTCTACATGAACACAGACGCCAGTTAAACCTCGTGTTTTCTGACCGCAGACGTTGGCGTACGGAGACATGAACCACGAGTGGATCGGTAACGAGTGGCTGCCCAGTCTGGGTCTGCCGCAGTACCGCTCTTACTTCATGGAGTCCCTGGTGGACGCCCGCATGCTGGACCACCTCACCAAGAAAGACCTGAGGGGACAGCTGAAAATGGTGGACAGCTTCCACAGGTTAACATCTTTTTATTATCATCACTGACTTATAGAGCTCTACTGCTGTCCTGTTAGACACAATCAGGTAACTAATAGGCTTCCAAATAAACAATAAACAACTGTGTGTGTGTGTGTGTGTGTGTGTGTGTTTGTGCAACAGGAACAGTTTTCAGTGTGGAGTCATGTGTCTGAGGAGGCTCAACTATGACAGGATGGAGCTGGAGAGGAAGAGAGAAGAGTCTCAGCTGGAGCTTAACGGTAACAAACATCCTGCTGATTAATCAATACGACTAGAAACATGACATGTATCAATACACGTCCGTCCAGATGACTTATATTAGATCTTTTATCGTACACCATCTGTGAGTTGCATTAAAGCTGGAGTTGTGTTCTTTAACGCAGACGTGCTGGTGTGGAGTAACGAGCGCGTGATCAGCTGGGTTCAGGCCATCGGGCTGAAGGAGTACAGCAGCAACCTTTACGAGAGCGGAGTCCACGGAGCTCTGCTGTCCCTGGACGAGACCTTCGATCACAACGCTCTGGCCCTCCTGCTGCAGATCCCCACACAGAACACACAGGTGCACACACACACACACCATTTACACCGAGCCTTCAGTTCCTCTTGATGATCAGAACAGGTGTTGAGTCAGGATAAAGATGTTTATGACTCATTCTAAAAGAATTCATTCAGTTTGAGGCTGGTTAAACGTCTCCGTCTGATCAGTGGAAGGAATTTTGATGACCTTGTTTTTTTATGGAGGAGTCGAACTGAAGGCTGGTCGTCTGTTCAACAGCAAAACCAGCAGCAGTCAATCAAGTCCCATCAAATATTTGCCCTGTGAGGAGAGATGGAAGAGTTCTTTATGATTGTTGACTGAAGAAAACACAAATGAATGTGTGTTTACATCCACTTACTGTTATACTGTAATTAATAGTTGGTGGCGCCAAAGTCTCCAGTTGGACAGAAGACACAAGATGACGTCATTAAAAGAGCTGCAAAGTTTAAACGATGGAAAACATGATGGAAATATGACATTTCTGTTAGTTTCATGTATTCATATGAGGAAGGTTACAGCCTCCTCATCATCGCTCCACACACATCTGATGTTTTCAGCTCTTCAGTGACGTTTAAGTCACATGATTCATGATGTCATCATTTATTCACTAAGTCCATTAATTCCACCTCAGACAAGAGGAAAAACTTCCCCATGTCTCCACTCAGGGTTTTAATTTTTATTATTATTGTATTTATTTTATTTATTTATTTTTTAATGAAAACACGCATAAAAACAGTGGATGGAAATACTTTAATTAGCATGAAAACATCCTCTATTAATAGTGCAATAATAATAGACTCAAACAGCACTTCATTCACAAGTATAAGTGACTAAATGGACAATAAAATATGTCAAATATAACAAGGAACACCTGCAGTATTCAAGAAATAACTGAAACAAATGATTGTCAAGATCTACGCAAATCAAATCAAATAATATAATATAATATAATATAATATAATATAATATAATATAATATAATATAATATAATATAATATAATATAATATAATATCAGCCTGTGGAGGTAAGACTAGATGTGATAAAAGATGTCAGTGTAGTAAAACTAGTTTTACTGTTTCAGCTTAAACTGTGTGATGTGTTCATTAAAAGGTTTCAGACTGAGAGTCAGTGTGTGTTGATCTGTGTGATGTTTACATATTTCACCTCAAAGGGATTAATGTCTGATATTATTTAACTCGATCTGTGTTTTTCCTCCTCTTGTCTCTTACAGGCCAGAGCCACTCTGGAGCGTGAATACAACAGTCTGCTGGCGATGGGCACGGACAGGAGGATGGAAGAGGTGACACACACACACACACACACACACACACACACACACACACACACACTCGTAACACAAACTGAGTGATAAATAATGTTTGAAACTCTCCATCCTCCTCTCTCTCCCAGGATGACGATAAGAACTTCCGGCGCGCTCCTTCATGGAGGAAGAAGTTCAGGCCCAAAGACATGAGGGGGATGTCTTTGGGCGCATCAGATACCCTGCCTGCCAACTTCAGAGTGACCAGCAGCGGCGCGGCATCTCCCTCCACGCAGCCAAAGAGGAGCCCGATGGACGGTAAGCAGAGGAAGAAAACATCTCCGCGTGTGCATGTGTGATACGCTCCGTCATCGCTGCTAGAACTTCTCCGTGTTACTCTTAAATTCTTCTCGAATGGCTTGAATCTGCTTTGCCGTTTTTGATTATGATGCTGTGACGACTAACGGCATGTCTTTGCATGTGATTTTCTGCCGCCATGGAAACGCAGGAAGTCAGTCTATACAGAGGCTGGACACTGCCACAGTCAGGACCTACTCTTGTTAACACACAACGGTAAGATCACACAAAACGCACGTTTACCTCACTGCAGACCTCACTGCCTCCTCTCTTTCCAAAGCAGAAACGCAGCTTTCTCGTGTTCTAGTTCTCGCTCTAATAACGCACGTTTTACGCCTCTCCTCCTCCTCCTCCTCTTCTTCTTTCCCTTTGTTTCTCCTCCCTCCATCCATCCATCCATCCATCCATCCATCCATCCATCCCCCGGCTTCTGTCCTGCTTCCCTCCTCTTGTGTCTCGTTCATCTCTCCTCTCTTCCCCTTTTCTCAGTTTATCCTCATTATTTCTATAGGTAACCGCTGGTCAGAAGATGAAGGGGAATTCCCTGCGTTCAAGACCAGGATGATGAACTGAAATGACTTGCAAGGACACTAAAAAGATGTTTTTTTTGTTTTTTTTTTTGGTCGTCATCACAGAGAAAGAACTTACTCACCAATCTCAGTATCCCTAAAGGAAACTTTCTAGATTTATCTACATTTGTTATTATATTTATGTAAACCAATGGGACATTTAATTGATTTTAGAATTACTATGTAATCCTTTTTTTTTTGCCTCTATCCCCTTAATCAACCCCCCCCTTTTTAAAAAAGCATCATTTCCCCACTGTGCCCGCATTAAGCTCAGCTCTCAGATGTATGTAACTGAATGTTTCAATTGTCTGGAGTTTGTATATTTCTACCAACAGACATTTTATCTAATCTTTTTTATAATCCTGATTCTATTGACCAGATGTTTGTTTTCCTTTCTTTGATTTGAATTCTAATCAATGAATTTTTTTTTTTTTTTTTTGCTCAAGTGACTTTCATATGTGATATAACTTAATTCTATATCCTTTGCCATTTTTAACTGTTGTAATTTTTTTTTTTTTTTTTTTTGTAGCTTATGACTTGTGATTTTGTGTAAATGCAGCTCTTATCTAGGTCAATGGATGTGTGTGTGTGTGTGTGTGTGTGTGTGTGTGTGTGTGTGTGTGAATATCAGACAAATTTGCTGGACTGTTTCACAAACTGCTCAACACTGTGAGTCATCCATCACCGTTAAAAAAAAATAACTGCTGGCAAGCCCAGGTGATGGTGACACGACAGATATCATGTGAAACACAGTATATTTTCCTCTTTTTTCTCTCTCTCTCTTCTTTATTTTCCATATCTGCGATACCAAAATGAAACTCTTGAATTAAAGAATTAAAAGCCATATATATATCAGTAGCAAAACAAAAACAAACACACACACACAGAACAGAGGGCTACTTCTTTCGGACGCGAGTGAAAACAGAATTCCAGGTTCTCTCTAGTTGACCTTGCATGCCGAAACACTTTATCACCTCCCCGCCACACCCGGCTCGTCCCTTTAACAAAAACAAACCCCCCCCCTCCCCTCCCTCCTCCTCCTCCTCCTCCCTCACCTCTGGAGGAACGCACCGACAGACTCACTCGTACCGGATGACGTCAAAACGTACAGATGAGTCCAAAGTGCGGCATCTCCTACGATGGACCAACTTCACCGAGGCCTCAGTCGATCCCCGCTGTGACTAGATGACCCTCAAGGCGGCGAGATCCACCCACAAAAAACCTTTTTTTTAAAAAAAACAACAAAAAAACACTTTGTACGAAGACTTCATATCAAGCCTTATTGTTTCTTAACTCCTCTCTCTCTTGTCTTCTGTTCTTATTTATTATTACTCATTCACGTTGTGTTTCGTCAGTTATACTTTCAGAGTAAAAGCCCCCCCTTCCTCCTCCCTCCTCCCCCCTCCCTCGTTTGTTCCTCATGTCTAAGTTCGTCACCGCTCACAACACAGGTTCCTCCGTTAGCTTCCACGCTAACGAGAAGGAACCGAAGAGTTTTTTTTTTTCTTTTCACCCTTCATGTAGTCGACGCTTCAGTAGAGATTTGTTTCTTTCTGTTTGTGATTTTTAGTCATTTATGCACAATGCAAATCATGTTGCTGTTGTTTTATTTCCTGCTCTTCCCGTTGAATCTTCTGATCTTGTAACAATGATGTACAGTCTGAGTACTTATAAACTATTTTTATCACAGTATTATTTATTGCTTACTTTCAATAAAATACTGAAACTTATTTTCCACTGCAGATAAAAAAAGACTAAAGCTTTGTCTTGTCAAGACTCTCCTGCTCTTCCTGTTGTACCTTAGTTTTGATTTGTTGTCTTTTAAAGATAAAAGACATGTTCATTGTTGAGTGAGAACTGAGAACAAAGTGGTTGGATGGAGAAAATGTGTTTTCTATCTTCTCTGTCAGACCTCAGGTTACTGTTGTTCAGTCACTGTGATTGAAAAAACGTGACGGTTGGCAGCGTTGTTTGGTTCAGTGGGCAGTTTGTTGGATAGTAAAGTGAGTGAACATGCACAGCAGTCTGGCATAACCCCCCCCCAATATGTTTACTATGTTAACTATTTTTTAAATGAAAATGTTTTGCTATTTTATAATTTGGAAATATAATTCACCAGTCAACTGGACGTAAGATGTGATATATACAGTGTTTAGACATAATTTCACAGCTGTTTATCACTTGAAAAATCCCAAAGATCAAACAGTAAAAATTAAATTCATATAAATATTAAAGATGAAGAATACACAAATATTAATATTTAACCATAAAATTGTATAAGTAATCTTCTTAAGTAATCGTGGTTCACAGAAGAAGACAGTCAGTAATGACACGTTTTCCAACAACTAGACTAAAGTCAAATATTGACAACGACAATAAGTTGACATGATGATGATATAAGAAGCTACATAGGACATAAAACAAAGTCCATGTATGTAAACATGACTGTAGATGCCACTGAGGACACTGAAGGTCTTGTCCTCTAATATTTGTGGATTTGTTGTCGTAGCAACCAAGAGAAGTTAATATTCTACAATTAAAGTGAATAATTATTAATACTTGAATTAAAATAAACACAGTGGGTGTTTTATAAGCTGATTACAGTGTTTTTTAATACTTTTTGGCCAACAAAATATCAAATAAAGACTAACGGCATATCTCCCCCAGAATCCTTTACTTACATCAAAGTAGTAATACAACAATGTAAAAATACTCCAATACAAGTAAAAGTCCTTAAATTTAAAATTCTACTTAAGTAAAAGACAGACATCAGCAAACTATTTCGAGTATCAAGAGTAAAAGTTATCTGTTCTGCAGATAAATGCTTCCTGTGACTAAGTAGAAGACAGCAGCACAGCCAACCTGTGTCTTCATTTATAAAGTTACATCAGTTCAGCTCAGAGCTGATAATCAGGACAGCAGATCACAGAACACGTCGGCTTTAAAAGTTCCTCATGCAAACTGGGAAGACTGGTTTCCAGTACAATGCACCTCACTACTGAGATGAACTGCAAAACAGTTCAACTGAACAGTTCACCTTTAGGGGTCACAAGATAAATCTGAGGAGTCGTGAGATGATTAATGGGGCAGGAAAGAAGAAAAAACAAAGTTCTTTTATACAAAATTACATCCAGTTATTGGACTTTTCTTTCAACCTTTGCCTTTGTGAAATACTGGATGAATCCTTCTTTGGTGGAAATGCATAAAACTCATAGATCTATGAAATATGACAAAGGGCCATAACTAGACGCTGCTGTTTTATAAGAGATGTCTCAAGTTAAACAGGTTGGTTTAATCTTTTACAGATGCATTTTATACTCTCATTTTATGTTTTTTAATGTAAAATCTTAATCTGTAAAACAACTACAGCTGTCAGTAAAAAGTACAATTTAAAATCTAATGGAATACAAGTATAAACTAGCATAAAGAAATACTCAAGTAACTCTACCTCAAAATTGTACTTAGTTACTTTCCAATGAGCCAATCCAAAATGATAAATACACAGTAACACCCTCATGTTGGGAAATAAAATTTACAGAAAGTGTAATGAACCTTTTTTTTTTTTTTAATGGTTTTAAGTCCAAATACTTGGAGATGTTTTTGGTTTGTGGTCAGTATTAATAAAATCCTGGCTAAAAGGCCCTACATGTAAATTATAACCCTTTGAAATAAAAATAAAATCGGTAATTACAGAAAGAAACGAGCCACAGATTGTTTCATATATATAACAGAAGTGCATTACATTCACCAATAAAGAATAAAGAATCAGAGGCCTTATCTCACAATGATTACTCACTATCTCATAGATCATAGATCTCATAATTATGAGATAATGAATCATAATTTTGAGATAGTAAGTCATAATTATGAAAACATTTCTCGTAATTTTGAGATAGTGAATCATAATTATAAAATCTTTTCTCGTCTTCTGTGTTCTTCCGTAGTTTATGGTTCATTTTTGTTGTGGTATATACATAATTTTAATCAATTTATCAGAAAATATGTATGAAAGACTGAAAATGCCAAAATCAAAAATAAATAAATAAATAGCTCAATAAATAAATAAATGAAATAATAAAGAAATAAAGAAATTAAATTCCCAATTATCAAATAAATGTGCAAGTTAATTTGAAAATAAATAAATATGCACAGAAATATAAAAATACATAAATACTTATTTAATTATTTATTTGACAAATTACTTATTTTTCGTATTAATTTATTTTCATTTTATTTATTTCCTATCTTATTCTTTTATGTTTACATTTATCTCCAAAATATGAATATTAATGTTTAAATAAACAGAAATTTATAGTTTGCTCATCAACCGCCCCCCTTCCCCCCGCCCCTCTGTGACGTCACCGCTGGCACAGAAACGGGATACTGGGAGAGCCGGAAGAGCCAGCAGATCCCGGTTTAACGTTGCCGTTTGCCCATCAAAAGCTTTGAGGTGTGAGCAGACTTAACGTTACATCCACCGGGAACAGGGACATCGTTACATTTCTGTCCGGACTCTGGTCGGAGCTACCTTTGTCGTAGACGGTGAGTTGGTTAAATATTAAAAATGTCTACCTGTGAAAAAGCCAGTGAGTCAGTTAACCGTTCCCTGTTAGCATTAGCATGCTAGCTGCTAGCTGACTGGAAAACTGGAACAGGAAATACCACACAGCCGCCACACTCTCTCCCGACTTTACAGCACATTTAGACACATTTTTCCACTTCTGGTCAGTCGACGTTTAATCCACGTATGTCGACACAACATTTAACGAGGTGTTCATCGTATTTCCAGAACCGGTCTCATGGTGGGAGCCTAAAACACGACAATTATGCCAGTGTTCCCATTGAGCTACGTGCAGAAAAACCACCACAGGAATGTTAAATTAACTGTTTTAATAGGATATAACTATATGTACCTGTTTTAAATGATACTGCTGTTATTTTTAGGTTTGACCTACATGGATTAAAGCAAATTAACCGACATTAACGTTAAACTGGGTTAAACGAGCTACACGGAAATCACCTAAATGCATCGAGATAACTTGATTCTGCCAGCTGCTCCCTGTTATCCAGACTTTATTTACACCCCAGAGTGACACATTTCTTCTCCGGGCCTGGTCACAAAGGCTGTAAAATGGTGTGTGTGTGTGAGTGTGATCACCAGATGGGTGTGGTTGTTATGTGTTGTCGTAGGAGACACTCCTGTCATGTAAAGTTGGGGTTATTCTGTCTCTCCTGAGGTTTAAAAAGCGGAGCCACGTCTCCTCTCCTGCAGCCTCTGATTGAACACAGATGCTGATTGCCCACATTGTGCTGAGTCAGGAATTAAAACAGGATCAGTACTGAAAGCTTTTTTTGTTTCCAGTGAGATGCCAGATCACTGGAGATCATCCAGAACGAGCCAAACTTAACATACCCTTCATCGTTCGGCCCCTTCATCATCTCTGTTTCAGTGCAGGACAGTGTGGTTGTGGACTGATGGTTGACGTTTTTCACCATTACTCACACAGCCTTATGTTTATCGAGTTATCGGTCCATGTAATTACTCTTCCTGTCCATATTGGCTGTGAAGTTCTCCTTTCAACTGAATGAGAATTAATCTGCAACAGTTTTGATAATGAATGAAGTGTTAAAATCTCTGGTTCCAGCTGCTGAAATGTGATGATTTGCTGCTTTTGCTATTAAATCACTATAATTATCATTGTGAATTGAATGTCTTTGTGTTTGGGTCAGTTGGTCAGACAAAACCAGACGTTTCATGACATCACACTGGGCTCTGGGACATTTTACAGTACAAACGATTAATCAGTTAATTGAGAAAATAATTGGAAGTTGAATCTATAATGAAAATAATCATTAGCTGCAGCTCTGAATTTTAGAAAAGGTTTTCTGTGAAGATTCCCAGTAACCAGTTAAATGTATATGAAGCGTTGAGTCAGCTGGACTTTTCAGAACATCTTTAAGAATCTACAACACATCCGGTTGCTGCTGACTCAGTGTTTTTTGAAGATAATATCAGGCTTCAGCAGTCTGATGCAGCAGAATCAGGTGAGTATCTTCCAGAGTTAGTGTTTTTAGTATGAAACTCCCTCTCTGTGCCTCCACGTGTTGTTTCTTGTTTAGCTGCAGTGGAGCGATGGAGCAATAGTGAATTTTGTTCAGTAACTCTGGAAAAAACCCACTTGACTGTTGAAGCTTCAGCTCAACTTAAGACGTCATTTTTACACAGAATTGTAATGACATCGTGTTAAGAAGGGATCACTTCAAAGCCGGTATAGACAGAGACTCATTATAGCAATCAATAACTCTTTCAGATTATTAGTTATTGATATTATTTTATTGGTTCGCCTATAAAGTGTCACAAAACTGCCTGTTGTAGTTTCCCAGAATCTAAGTCCATGTCTGGTTTTGTCTGACCAACTGCAACTAAAGAGTATTTTCATCATTGATTAGTCTGACAGTTATTATTATAAAATGTCAGAAAATAGAGAAAAATGTCCATAACAGTCTTCAAACGTCTTGTTTTGTTTGACCAGAACAATTTACAGAGAAAAACAGAAAATACTCACATTGAGACACTGGAACCAGTGAATGTTTGATCTTTTAGCTTGTAAAAAAAAAATCACCTGAGCAATGAATTGATCATCAAAATGGTTGCTGATTAGTTGTCAATCAACTTATCGATTAATTGTTTCAGCTCTAATTGAGTTTACAATGATATAAAGCAGAGAAAAGCAGTAAATCCTCACATTTGAGAAGCTGGAACCAAGTTTTTGATTGATACATGATTTAATTGATTATCAAGATAGTTGCAAATTAATTTTCTGCATTTGATTAATCAGTTAATCAACCGATTTGTTCAGCTCTTCATGCCAGTAATGTATGAAGATAGACATCTGTGGTAAATGCTCTAAACACAAGGTCCTCTTACTCAGCTATTCCCAAGGCTGTCAACCATATCCCATGGTCTTCTTCAGCTTTGAAAAATATCTGAACCAGCTTTTAATCTGGTCTCTCTGCCTGTATAATATTGTCTTTTTTAAATAAAGTTTTCTGTGTTTCAGAGTGTGTGTCATTGGCTCAGTAAAGATGTGGAAAGCAGCAGCAGGACAGTCGGTCAACGTTGCCGTAGACGACGGAGGAGACGACTGGGAGACTGACCCCGACTTTGAGGTAGCAATGCACACCTCTTCCTCCCTCCATGCCCTCCTTTAGTCCTCCTCACTCCACCTAAAGATAACATTTTACCCTATCCTTCATCTCTCTAACCACCAACACCCCCCCCCTCCCCCACCATCCCACTGAACTGCGTGTTTCCTGTTTTTCCAGAATGACGTGTCAGAGAAAGAGCAGCGCTGGGGTGCCAAGACGGTGGCCGGCTCCGGACATCAGGAGCACATAAAGTGAGGAAGTGAATCATTTTTCTGGTGGTATTAAATCCAAAAAGCTCCCAAAGATGTGTGTGTTTTTTTTTTTTTTTAACTCTGTCCTTCCTCTGAACAGTATCCACCGGCTGCGTGAGACGGTGTCGACGGAGCACACCAGCTTGAAGCAGAAGGAGCTGGAGGCGATGCCCAAGGCCTCACACGGATACGGAGGAAAGTTTGGGGTGCAGCAGGACCGCATGGACAGGGTAACAAAGACTTTAAGAATGATTCTCAAAGATAAACTATTAGATGGAGCTGGAACAGTCAGTTTTTATGGTTTTACATACATATTTTTGAGTTGAGATTGTTTTTCATAGTGTTGCTTCCAAGATCAAGAATAAACTCAATATTGAAGTGATTGGTATTGAACATGAGCTCGACATCCTTAAAATGGTTCATATACTGTAGTTACTGTGATCTCAAGGGGTTTGATTCTCGCTTTGGATGGGGAGGTCCCGGGTTCAAATCCTGGACGAGCCCCCGTATGTCACAGATCATAGGCTGCGACAAATATGGGAAACCAGATGAGTTTTCAACTAAGAATCAGTCTGTTTATTTACAAAATAATATGTAAGAATGGAAAAAAACATGGAAGTTAGTAATCAGTAGTGTAGTAAAAGAAGCTCTGCGTAAGGCCAAGCTTTACACTTGAGACCACACCGGGGCCCAGGTGTGGCTCACGATGGTGATGACGAACCTCCGCCCTGCTGCGGATCCTGCAAAACAACACAGGAGCACCTAGTGGAGCGGAGGGGTCGTCACACTCTCTTCATCTTCCATTAGTTTTTGTTTTTATTGTAAAACTTTAAAGATGTTTAAGTGTCCAAGAAGCTTTTCAGCCTGAGCTTCATAATCAAAGTATTTCATTGTATTTTCTGATACGTTTGTGCAGGAAGGACATTTAACAGCCATGCAGTCAAACATTTATCTCTCTGGTTTCACTGATATTAGGATTTAGGTCTCATTATTGACCTTTGATCTCTGGAGCAATGAAGTCTAAAGCTCAGCACAAACCTCCAGATCGAGTCATATACGATGAATCTTTGCTCTTCTGTTCTCACTTTTTACTATTTTGTAAATATGTTGCCTGCAGCCTCCTTAAAGGGATGAAACCATTTTTGTATTTATGCTATAACATGAATCCATCCTGGGTTTCCATGTACTCAGAGCATTTATCAACCTAAATGACCTCAGAGATGCTCTGCAGCAGTTTCTGTAACGTTCACCTCAGTCTGTGTGTTTTTGTGTGAACAGGCTGAGTCAGTCGTGGCCGTTTCACACGCGGTAATCTTTCCTGGCAAGCAGCTCCGTCCATCCACACCTCTCTCTCTCCGGGCCGTGTGGTCAGTGCAGCATGAATGTGATGACCGAGCGTTGTTTACAGCACACACTGTGTGTGTACTTGTGTGTGTGTGTGATGAGTCAGATTTCGCCACTTCAAACCGCTGGCTGGTGTTTCCAGCTGTAACTGCTCTTTTCATGAATCCCCCTCTCACCTCGTTGCCCTTTTTTTTTTCTCTCTCTCTCTACGATCAAGTGAATCTAAAGTGACGTTTTCTATTTGTGTCCTTTTTTCAGTCTGTGTGGTCTCAGCTTTGTGTGTCTTTTTTTTTTTTTACAGTCTGCTGTGGGTCACGACTACCAGAGCAAGTTGTCTAAGCACTGCTCCCAGACGGACACCTCCAAAGGCTTCGGAGGGAAGTTTGGAGTGCAAGCCGACCGCGTCGACCAGGTATTTCCTGTGGTTCCCCCCCGCCCCCGCCCCCTCCGCTTCCACTGTGTCTTCATCTTAAAGAAATAACACACAGCTGGGTCGAGACAGTTCCCAAAGCTGTTTATAATCATCCTAGTGAAATCTGGATATAAACAGTTAATTGTAAACAGTTAGTATAACTAGTTCTGCAACGGATCAAAGATAAAAACTCATATTTTTATGCATTTTATGTATTTCAAACTCAAACTTGTGAGTCCAATTGGGATGGATTATCAGTGTGATGAGGATAATTAGTCACATTGCTTCTTCCTGTCTTTATTCCAGTCTGCAGTCGGGTTCGAGTACGCCGGGAAGACGGAGAAACACGCTTCTCAGAAAGGTAACGTTGCACATTTGTTTCCAGTAACATGCAGCCTCATCAGAGACTTGCTACAAGCTTCCTTCAGTAGACGATATATTAGTTAATGCTTTTCTGAATTCACTGTCTGTCTTTAGTTTGTTAATGGTTTGAGTTTCCCCCCGATCGCCCACAGGAGGCACATTTTCCAGTCGCAGTTTGATGAGCGTTTGGCTGGTGTCCAGATGAACCGCCGCTACGCTCCTGTTGTTGTGTTTTGATCTCTGCTCTGCCAGGATCCGACTGTACAGCCAGAAGTCATGTTGTCGGCTTGTTAGCTGCTGTTTTTGTGTTTTTATTTCTGGCACATTATAATTTACAGGGCAGTCTGTGAGTGTTGCAACATGTTTTAATATATTTTTTGGTGCTTCAGGAGGAACTTTTTAGATTTGAAATGTAAGTTTATCAGATGTAGATTCAAACACCTTCAAATTAAAGTTGAAATTTCACACTTTAACCACATATTCACTGTAAGATTTGAGGCTCGGTGTGCTGCAGTAGCCTGATACTTCCAGACTGCTCTGTATATGAGCAGGAAGAGCAGCGAGCAGTGCCATGACTCCATACTGTCACCACCTTTTGTGTTGTGTGTTCATCTGCTCACAAGTGCGGAGAGCATCAGCCCAATTCCAACGCTTCCTCTGTAGTCTCACTACTTAACAACAGTGCAGATAATCTCTGTCTGTTGTTGCACCAACAACAGGAAAACAAATACTCTGCTTTTATCTACTTATTTCAAAAGAGCGTGAAGAGATCATGTGATAATGACGGCAGTGAATGTGCTGTGTTTCATGGGGAAATTTTGGAATTGGGCAGCTTTATGACCACTGCTGCCATGCTGCTTCACCCTGACCTTTGACCCTTGCCCCCCCCCTGCTTTGCTGTGTAGACTACACCACTGGGTTTGGGGGGCGATACGGAGTGCAGGCAGATCGTGTGGACGAGAGCGCGGTGGGCTTCGATTACCAGGGCAAAACTGAGAAACACGAGTCCCAGAAAGGTTTGTGTAGTTTCCCTGCCGAGCGGCATTCCTATTAATCCGGAGAAGATCTAGCAGCTGGATACACACACACACACACACACACACACACACACACACACACACACACACACACACACACACACATATAAACACTGACTCAGGGAGTGCAGCTCCACGCAGGACCTGACGAATCATGTTTTGTTTTCTTTGCATTTCTTCCTTTTCATTCTTTTCCTTTGCCTGCTTAATATCAGGTTGCAAACAACGACCTTATTCCTCTCAGTTGCATGTGTGATGTTTGTGTCAAATAAAACATTCTTACTATAATGTTTACAAGACGTAGCACAGAACATCTGCCTCTTTTTTGGATGTTAAATGTCGTCTTCTTTAAATGTTTCTTTGCTCGTCTCAGATTTCAGGTGATTGGCACAGACTCGCCAGCACCTTCTAGACTGTAGCTGCTTTGGGTTTTGGGTTTTCTAAACATGCTCTTTGTTAAGGCGTTTTCTTCCAGCTCACTTTATCGGTGATTAAAAGTTTCTACTCTAAATGCTTTGTTGTTTAAGTGTAATTTGTAGGATTAAAAACAAGCTTATTGCAGCATGATACCTGAGATTAACTACTGTTGATGCATGAGGAGACGCATTTACGACACTCTCGTGTCGTAACTCTGCTCCGCCTCTTCCTGTCTTAACTCTGTGTGTTTCGGCCGTCGGCAGATTACACCAAGGGCTTCGGCGGCAAGTTCGGCGTCGAGACCGACAAGGTGGACAAGAGCGCCGTGGGCTTCGAGTATCAGGGCAAAACAGAGAGACACGAGTCACAGAAAGGTTGGTATCACTGCACATATTAAACACAACCTGAGTCGATATTTAATACATACTGACTATAAACTAATGGACAGATAATTCACACTAAGAAGAAGCTTTAAGACACAATCTGTGATTATAGTTTAATCACTTACAAATGAAATTAAATGTGACAGATTTGGTCTCAACAATGAAACACCTTGAATAAAACTGGAAAACAGCTTATTCATTATTTTTCTAGGTTAAATTTTTCATTTTATTGGTAAATGACAACAAAAAAACAACAACACTTGTTTCTACTGAAGACTTAAAACTTTAAAAAAGTCACAAATATATTGTTCCATATAAGAAAAAAGGCTCGATGATTTCCTAAAACAACGATGTGGATATCTGATGTGTTTCTGGATACATACATACCTACACTACTGATTACTGACTTCCACGTTTTTTCCGTTCTTACATGTTATTTTGTAAATAAGCAGACTTATCCTAAGCTGCAAACTCGTCTGGTCTCCCATATTTGTCGCAGCCTATGATCTGTGACAAACGGGGGCTCGTCCAGGATCTGAACCCGGGACCAAAGCGAGAATCAAACCCCTAGAGATCACAGTAATTACAGTATATGAACCAATTTAAGGATGTCGGGCTAATGTTCAATCCCAAACACTTCAGTATTTAGTTTATTCTTGACCTTGGAAACATCACAACAATCTCAACTCAAAAATAGCAGAGTTGGTAGAAGAGTAAATACCTTGTTGGTTTTGTTTTTTTTCATAGAATTTAAAATATCACCAGACTTATTCTTTAAATTTAGTGTCTCTGCAAAAATCTCCCATATAGGATATATGTGTGTATATATATATATATATAGGATATGTATGTTTTTTGTCTAGTAGAATCTAACCAAATTGTAAGAAGACGGCAATAAAGGAAGGATTCAAATTGTTTCCCCAAAAAACTAAAAAGCATCAGTACATTTGATAAAAACAAAAGTGACAAAGACGTTTTCAGGGATGTAACACCTGACTGACTTCTTTCCATTTCTGTCCTTACTGAAGTTCCAGGAGAGGAGACGATACATTTATTTAACATGAACAATGAACAAATATGCCGACATTCTTCATATTTAAACACTAAATATCAATCAGTGTTTGACTTTTAGATTATAAACTTCTGTTAAACTGTCGTGTGGTTTAATAAGAAGGCATCTCTCTCTCAGAGCAGTTAAACTCGCCGTCTCGCTGCAACGCGTCCGGTCATGAAGTTCAGCAGGTTTATTTATCATCGTCACCATCAGCACACCGTTGACATGCGGTTATATGAACTCACACACGACTTCAAAGAGTTCAACGAGGGAAGTTTTGGTCTCTGTGATCCTCTCTGGTACACTGATACTTCCTCTCGGTGCAGCAGTGACTACTGTAGCAGCAGCTGTGCAATCCTATTGGCTGAGAGACAGGAAGAGAGAGAGAGAGAGAGAGAGCCCGGACAGCAGAGACGATGAGCCTTTTAACATAAACTGTTGTTTCTTTGGTCGATATGACTAAACTATAAAACTGACAGTACAAACACTTAACAGATAGAAACTAATAAAACTTCATGTATTGATAGAGAAGATTCTATAATACTGGTAGAAGTGAACATTTAACGAGAGAGCAAAGCTTCATCAGTTTGTCTTCATCACTGTGAACTCAGCCGACGTGTTCATGTGTCCAGAAGGTCTGAACCAGTAAAAACCTTCATGTCTGGACTCGTAGCGTCTCTGCTTGTAGCTTCTTGTCTTTGACGACTGCAGGCGCATGTTAAAGACCTTGATGGCCTCAAGAATTTACCCACAATGCTCTGGGCTCTGTGTGTGTGTGTGTGTGTGTGTGTGTTTGCCGTCCAGGTTTGCATATGTGGAGCGAGCTGTGATAACCGGATCACATGGTCTGATAACAGGAGGGCCGGACATTTTAATACAGCTGAGAAACAGGCGAACACGTCAGTTTAATAGTGATAAAATAGCTTCAGTGATATATCTGGTATTTTAATAGCTGGATCACACAAAACCAAACATTCCTGGCTTGTAATTTCTAAATGGAATTACCAGGAAATTTACCAGCTAACAGATAAAATATTATCCCATCATTCACTCCCACTTCCTGTAATTCACTCGTCAGGTTTCAGCAACGCGATGAGCTAATATCTGCTTCTGTGTGTGTGTGTGTGTGTGTGTCTACAGACTACGTGAAGGGTTTCGGGGGGAAGTTCGGCGTGCAGACAGACAGACAGGATAAATCAGCGCTGGGATGGGATCACCAGGAGAAACTACAGCTCCACGAGTCCCAGAAAGGTACTGGTGTTGTACTGGTTTAACCTTTTTTATGGCTTTCAGGTTTGAGATGGACACCTCTAAAAAAAATATACAGGTAGAGGACATGAAGAAGGCTGTATATAATCAGTGCTGGTGTTGTTGGTTATGGGGCTTCTCTTTCCACTGCTTCAAAAACTGTATTTAAGTTAAAAATCTAATCTTAATGTTGCTCAGAACTTTTTAAGATAAAATCCACCAATCGTCGTCCTTAACGAGTCGTCGTTTAGCAGACGACGTGTGTTCCTTCCTTCCTTCCTCAGCCCGATGCTTCCTGCTCTGTTGTGGTTTCATCGTGGCTTCAGATGTGGTCTTTCAAAGGTCGACAACTTCCTCAATCTGCGGCTCAAATAGAGGAAGTGAAACCGCAGCTCAGATTTATATTTGCATGTCAGGCGTTTAGCTGATGTTTTCATCCAGCTTTACAATCAGTGCAGCAGAGCAATAAAGTTCAGCGTTTAAAGTAAAATAAAGAGTCACATGAGGTGTTTAACACTCATTAACTTTCTGAAGAAGCTTTTGAGGAGATCAGGAAGTAAAGGTGTGTTCTGATTGGAGGAACCAGGGACCACGTTTACTTCCTGTCAGATAGTTTCAGGTGTTAAAGTCCCTGATCCAGAGCAGCTGGTACTCTCCAGAGGTTCAGGAACGTCGCAGGGATGACTGATGCTGATTGGTCAAACACAGACCTGTTTAAACATGTGTACAGCTTCAATAATAAAACAGAAGCACTCAAGTATCAAAAGGACGAAGGTCAGTTATTTATTAACTTTAAAAACAAAAGTAGGCTTTGATGACGGCGTCTGGATTTTTTTTTTTAAGGGGAGAGAGCGAGCAGCAGTAGAGAATAAAAGAAATAAAGCATTTTACATTTTAAAGTAGAAATAAAAGCATTAAACATTCAGCAGATCATTTACTGTGGAGACAGAAACTCTACAAGTTAAACATCAGAGTTCTGCAACAGTAAACACAAAGAACAACAGGACGACTGTTGTTTTCTCGTGTGTGACAAATACTCGTCAAACGCTGTCGTCATCTGTTGTCACACGGTATCTACACACTCCTTCAGATGCAGCAAATGGAAACAGGAACAATTAAACCTCATTTCAACTGCAGGAACTTTCATCAGAGACCAAGAACCTTTTAAGGAACTCAGTCTCTCTTCCTGCGTTTCCACCGGAGGAAACAGAGTCTAAATGAAATCCCAGGGAGATTGATTAACCTCCTAAAAAGTCCCTGCTGGGGGAGGAGGGGTTTACTCTCCTAAAGAACAGGAACTTTGGGGGCGGGGTTTGCAGGGATGGCCGTCACTGATTGGTCAAAAACACACACAGTGTGACTGTTTAAACTTGTGTATCGCTTCATTCATAAAATAAGTAAGAACTCCACATGTCTCTTTGTTAACATTAAAATAAAGTTAAGATTTGTTTTTTGCTTGGAGAGAGAGAGCGTGGCGTTGGTCGAGCGAGCTAGAGAGTGAATGAAGAGAGAGAGAGAGAGAGAGAGAGAGAGGTAGCCGGTGGATGAGAGAAATAAAACTCTATGTTCTGATAGTTTGATGGTGTTTATGTTCTAACAGACGTTCTTAGTTTCAGTTTTTCCTTCTTAAAGCTGTTTGTCAGGAAGTTCTGCATCAATCTGCAACTTCTTTAACTTTCTTAAAGTCGAGGCCTCTTTCTGCAGAAACTGAAACCTTGTTCTGTCAGAGACAAGTGAGGACAGAAATCAACTGATAGATGAATGAACACAGTTTGTGTTAAACGTAAACCTGCAGTTGTTTCCTGTAAATGTAATATTTTCTCTTCAGTATTCTGTCATCACACAACACGACAACCAAAAAATATTTACAGCTTGTGTCGAATGATGTTGATCTGAAAACCAACATATCTGCAGTCGGTAAATGTTACAAACATTTCTTCGTCCTGAGAAGGTTTCAGGTAAAAGAAAAGAGGCAGAAATAGAAAGCAGGTAGTGAGAAGAGGAAGATGAATGTTGTCGGAGCTGCAGGTCTCGATGCTTTCTGTTGCATTTCCTGTTTTATGACCATGATGTTTATCCTTCATGTCACTGAGCAGCTGTGTTTACTGGTCCTGAAAGTCCTGCTGGGTGTATCATTGTCTCTATATGTCTGTCTCATTATATATATATGTGTGTGTGTGTTTGTATTTGTCTGTCCTTATATATGTGTGTATATATATATGTGTGTGTATATGTGTGTGTGTTGTGTTGCAGACTATAAGCGGGGGTTTGGAGGGCAGTATGGGGTAGAGATGGAGAAGCAGGACCAGTGTGCTCTGGGCTATGAGCACAAGGAGACCCTGGCCAAGCACGAGTCCCAGAAAGGCACAGATACTCCCCACCCCCCCCCCCAAACACCCACAACCCCCCCTCCCATTTCAATACCCTCACCCCCCCACCCCCCCTCCTCCAGATAAAACACTTCCTCTTAGCTTGATACTCCTTCCTCCTTGGCACCGTCCTCCTCCTCCTCCTCCTCAGTAGCAGCTGTTTTCCTTTAAGTTACGGACACGCCTCCTCTGTCAGACCCCCCCCCAGCCCGCCTCTCTGTTACACTTTGCAGCACAGACAGTTCACCTGAATTACATCAAACATTATATTATTCCACTTAACTCTGTTAGTAACGAACCACACAGATAGTTTTGTTTTCTGCTGCTGATTCAGTGTTTGTGAGGCTGAAAAGTGAGTTTAAGATATTCTAAAAAATTCAATGTTTTCTGGATAATCAACAGACAGTCAACAGTTTTCATTGTTTCTTTAGTCGATAATAAAATAAAAAAACTGAGGTTCAAAGTTGATTCTTGACCACAGCATCCATTTAGCAGCTGTTCTGGATCTTTCGATTATATCACATGATCCTCTTTCCAGTTGATATGGAACTGTAGGTGTCAAATATTCACCTTAAGTGTATAAAAATAGAATTAAAAAGTTCAAAACCTACAAATAAAACAGTCTACAGAAAGTTGTATGTAGTGATTTGGGTGAACTGAACCTTTAATCAGATGATCAGGTCTTATTGTTCTGTAGTTTTAGCAGAAGGTGACTCTCTGACGTTGTTTCAGGTTTGTTGTTGTCTGTGCTGCTCAGCTGTGACAGGGTTTATTTTTTTATGTTAAACAGTTTGTGTTCGTTCATTCCCTGCAACAAGCAGCCTTTATTTTAGGTCGAGGTGATGTCAAACAGTGTGATTCATGTTTAGTCATTAAACACAACGCTGTATTAAAGCTTTAGGAGCAGCTGTTTAAAGGGAATTGGCAAAAAGTAATAAACATATAGTTCATCCTTTTTTAACTACACTTGTTTTTTTTTTACCAATATTAATCAATGACAGTTTATCACCTCGGCCCTCTACCCCCCCAATCCATCACCCCCCCCTGCTGTTTCCAGCGCCGCCATGAAGCTGTTTGTTTGCTTCTGCGTTCTCTTCATGCATGACGGCAGCACTGTCGTACGGCCACAGCGCATCTTTACCGACACCTCCTGCTGCGACCACACGGAGACACGGCTGATCTTCAAGTGCACAGATTGAGCCAAGATGGCTGCTTGACCCCCCTCCACCCCCCTCCCCATGAACGTCTGGCTCATGTTATCGTTTCTCCTATCAGTCCTCCTTCTGTCTGCATTCAGTTCTTTTTTTGTTCTTCCTCTCTACAGGTTTGCATGAGCTCATTGACTGCAGCAGCTCTTCTGTTTATTCTCCTGTGAACTCAACCACAGTCTGCTTCATCTGAACTGAGACCAGAGAGAGTTTCATACTGAGCCTCTAATCCAGGCCTCTAATAGAGCATAATGAAGAGGCTAAAATAAATCATAAACAATAATCAGTGCTGTATCTGTTTAAAGTTCTGCTGATGCTGACTGTGGTTGATCTTTAAAGCTGAGAGTAAAACACACAATAACTCTGATTTATCTCCTGTTTATTACCAGATTATTCTAAAGGATTTGGAGGGAAATTTGGTGTCCAGAATGACCGGATGGATAAGGTAAAGACTGTGTGTGTGTGTGTGTGTGTGTGTGTGTTTGTGTGTGTGTGTGTGTGTGTGTAGAGAGCTCGGTCTCATCTCTCTCTCTGGTCGACAGAGCGCCGGGACGTTTGAAGACGTAGAGAAGCCGACTTCATCTTACCAGAAAACCAAACCTGTGGAGGCTGGTAAGCATCCGTCAGTAGCATCTGTGTTTGAGAGAATCAGAATCTGAGCCCATCGTCTAATCCTCTCCTCCTCATCCTCCTCATCCTCATCCTCATCATCATCAGCCGGCAGCAGCACAGGAAGCATCAAGGCCCGCTTCGAGAACATTGCCAAGCAGAAGGACGAGGAGGACAGGAAGAGGGCCGAGGAGGAGCGAGCGCGCCGGCAGGCGAGGGAGAGGCAGGAGCAGGAGGAGGCGCGCCGTAAAATCGAAGAGACACCCAAGGCCCCGTCTCCCGTCCCCGCCGCCAGTCCCAGCCCCGCTCCCAGTCCCACTCCACCAGTCCAACCAGCTGCTGCCCCGACACAGCAGGTGAGACGTCATTTATATTTATCTCTGTGTCGTCCAGTTTCCTGAGTTACTGATTTATCTTGTTTCTTGTGTGCATGTGAACGTGCTGATGGACGCACGCTGAATCATGAACACATCCTGTTAACTTCTTGGTATTTTATTGACACATCGCAGCTTTACTGGTAGTTTTACAGTCGGAGTTGTTTCTATTTTGCTCAAACACACTCAGCTGATGTTCACCTGTTGCAAAAGCTGCATGTTTTAACTTCTGTTCATAGTTGAAGTTTGTCAATAATCCACTGAGGCTGTTAATCACCTGCACTGTTGCTCTAGTTTATCTGGAAAAGTTTCAACCTATGCTGGAAGATACGTCTCATCCTGTTTTCAACTCTCTTTCCGACATGTTCGCTCCCATTAGAGCGCGGAGGAGGCGTCCTACGATGCCGCCGAGGAGAACGGCGAGCAGCAGTATGAGGCGGAGCCACAGAGCCACGTCACACAGCAGGAGGATCTGTACCAGACCCCCGAAGAGACCGCAGCAGCAGGTGATGCCCTCCTTTCATCTGCGTTCAGCTCAGCACTGATGTCATGAGATCAGATCTGTTAGCGTTTTACAGAAAAGAACAAGTGACAGATTTTACATTTTACAGTATCAGTATCAGTAGTAAACTTGGACTTTTCAGTGACGTGGGAGACATCTGGTGTCCAACAGTAGTTTTAAATGATCAATATTTAGATGTTCAGAGAGTCTACATGTTTAAAACACATCTGGAGAAGATCTTCAAGAGACAAACAAAGATTAAAGAACTGAGCAGGATAAATGACGTCTTGTATACTCGGTTTGTATCCAGACGCTTCCTGCAGAGTCAGTCTGTACTTAACAAACCCTGGTTGTCTTGCAGACGGTCAGCAGTACGAGTACGGCGAGGACCTCGGGGTGACAGCGGTGGCTCTGTACGACTACCAAGCAGGTGAGACTGAAGCTGTGAATGTTTGGTTCAGAATCAAAGAGCTTCGTCACACCAGCATTTAAAACAGAAATATGTGAGGCAAAATAAAGTTACAAGTTTCTTTTGCAGAGTTTAGTTAACTTTGACAGGAAATGAAGGCATCGCTGAGTCACATTTCTCTAACACTGATCTGCTGGAAAGCAACACCAGTAGAACACATTTGTCTTTGTTTTCATTTTGCAAGAACAGTTTATTTATACAAAACATTTCATACAGCAGGAAACCCAGAGAACACAAGAACAGGAAGAAGAATACAAATAAATACAAGACTGAAAGAGACGAGTAAGATTAATAGAACAATAAAATAAATCAAATTAGATACAAAGTAAAGGAGCATTAAAAAGGCAGAATAAAACATGAAATGTAGCTTTAACATTGAATTCAAACAAACAGATGTGTTCTCTGCAGTCTGAGGTCTTCAGGTAGTTTGTTCCAGATTTGAGCAGCACAGAAGCTGAAAGCTGCTTTAGGAACCACAAGAAGACCAGCAGCTGAGCTGAAAGCTCTGGAAGCTTTCAGAGATTTATGGACAAACTGGCAACCAGTTTAGTGGGTGGAGAACTGGTGTAATATACTCAGATATTTTAGTCTTTGTTAGGACTCGAGCAGCAACGTAACACTTCCTGCAACACCCGTTTCACAAGGACGTGCAAATTAACTTCCTGGTGCGACCGAGCTCTAACTGGTTCCCAGTATCTCTGTGGCTTTAGGCAGAATACTTAATGGTTTATTAAGAGTTCCTCTAACAGATCAGAGACAGTGAAGTGGACAGATATCTGGTTTATTTTCATTATCAATTAATTAGTGGGTCCATAAAATAGTGAAATGTTCATTACAATCTCCCAAAGTGCAAAGTTACATATTTTATGTCTTGTTTTGTTAAACCAACAACACAAAACCCCCAAAATATTCAGTTTACTATCAGAAAACAAAGAATCTTAACATTTGAGAAGATAAAACGACTGAATTTAAATTATTTTTGCTTGATTAAAAATAAACGAATAGTTTCATTAACTAAACACCTTCATCACCAACTTCATCTGTGTCGTCTCGTTTCAGCCGGAGACGACGAGATCTCCTTCGACCCCGACGACATCATCACCAACATCGAGATGATCGACGAGGGCTGGTGGCGAGGCGTGTGCAGAGGCGCCTACGGCCTTTTCCCGGCCAATTACGTGGAGGTTCGGCAATGATATCGCCCCGCCCCCCAAGAAGAAGAAGAAGAAGAAGAAGTTTTTCAAATCCCCTTTTTTTCCCTTTTTTTTCACACTCGGGTCTTTTCTCTCTTCACCTCATCGTAGCGCTTCGACACCATGCGAGACGTCTCCATAACCGGCTTTTCTTTTGCTTCTTTTCATCCATCCCTCCTCCAGCTTTTCCATTTTTTTTTCCTTCATTCGTCTCCGTGCAGCAGTTAGACAGGAAGTTATCTTAACGGATGACTCGATACCAAGAGAATAAATATAGAACTTAATTATCTGGGCTTAAAAAAAAAAAAAAAAAGGCACAAAGCGTCGTCCTGCACTTCTGCTTTGCACCAATCAAAGCTGCAACATTCTTCTTCTTCTTCTGCCTCGCAGCTAGAAGTTTGAAGCTTTATTAATATTTTTTTTTTCTCTCCAGATATTGTATTAGAGTTCAGCTTCACAGCATCAGGTATTGTTGCTTAATCACATGTTGGAGCTGCTCACTGTTTAGTAGCTTCAACTTAATATAAACAGAAGCAGTTAAAGATGGAAAAACAACAACAACAACAACAACAACAACACTGCCTTGGATTATTATTATTATGATGATGATGTAAATTGATGGCTGTATACTGTCCAGTACATCCACAACGGACCAAAAAGCTCATTAACCGCGTTTTAGCTTCTTGGTCTTCATAAAAGGAAACTCACCTCCTGACTGAAGCTGCACTTCTTGATGTTCGGAGCTTCGTGCTGTACGTTCTCCTTTTTTTTTCTGAACGCTCGCATCAGTCGTAAAAGTTTTTTTTTTATTATTAATGATCAATAACGAGGTTTCCTCCTTTTTACTGATGTTTGAATTGTTCACAGGAAATAAAGGGGCCAATAATGTCAAAGACTTTTTCTCCACAAGCTTAAAAAAAACAACAAAACACTACAGGTCATAGTATTATTTTAATCATTGATACCATGCTTAGAATCATGTACAGAGAGATCATGAGTTATGATGCTATAATAATAATAATAATAATAGATTTGAAGACATATTTTTGTTTCCTGTCGCTGTTTTTTTTTTTCTTTGGACGTGGACGAGACGTGTGTGTTTGTGTCTTGCTGCGGTGAATGCTGGAGTTTAGTGTCGTATAAAACGTCGATGTCGCCCAAATAATAACATCCCTCATAAACGACCAAACTGTGCGTTGACCTCGGAGCGACCTTTTTAAAAAAACGAGTCGTTAATCAGCAGAAAAACGGAAGAATCTTTTCTCTGAACACTAATTAACAGTCTAACAGTCGGCAGGTTTAACGAACTGCTGCTCTGTGGGTCGCAGTAGTGTAGCTTCATCGGGTGAGTGTGTGTGTGTGTGTGTGTGTGTGTGTGAGTGTGAGAGAGAGAGAGAGAGAGTGAGTGTGTGTGTGTGTGTGTGTGTGTGTGAGAGTGTGTGAGAGAGTGTGTGTGTGTGTGTGTGTGAGAGGGTTTTCATTTAATTCATCTTTGGGGTTTTATAATAATAATAATGATAATAAAAAAAGTGACCTTTTCAAATGCATTATTTTTATCTGTACCTCTGTTTGCTTGAGTCACATCATTACCTGCTTGTTCTTTTTTTTTTTTTTTTTTTAGTTTCAATAAATAAACTATGAATGAAACGTTTGTTTGTTTGACTGAATCATTTTAATGTCTCAATATAACAAGTTTATATCTGAGAGACAAAATTCAACAAGTCAGAGGAAGACTTCTGTTTGTCAAAAATGAATCTTCAAGCTCACAAATTGACATTAAAGATAAATCAGGGGCCCAAATTAACAATATTAGTGATTATTATTAATATTAGTTAGTGAAATCAAGCAGAAAACTTCCACAGTTAGTTTTTTTTTTAGTATAAAATTAACTCTTGTATTTCCCTGGATTGTGTTTCCTTGTTAAACTGTGCTATAAGTATAGAAATAAAAGGGAATTTTATGGTAAAAAGACTGAAACTTTGAAAGATAAACACTTGATTTGATTCATTTTAATGACTGAAACTTCATTTTATCTCCAAATAAACGTTTGAATATATTTTTTAAAAAGAGTGAAACTTTGGAAGATATCTACTTGATTTGACTCGTTTAAATGGTTGAAGCTTCATATTATCTTCAGATAAACGTTTGAATATATTAGATGCAGATTTTTCCTCCATCACTCTGAGCTGAGATGCGTCACTAGTGACAGACACCTTTGTTTATTATGTGACTTAACATAAATAACCCAAAATCTCCCCCTGAACATCATGCTGAAACATAAATATACCTTACCATAGAGATGTGTTGTTTTACTGTGGAGGACTTGATGATGATGATGATGATGATGATGATGATGATGGTGGTGTCTCAGGAGCAGCTCCTCTTCATCTGATTGGTAAATCAAAAATTATGTTTACAGGAAAAAACATTAATTGCAGAAAAGTGCAGCAGTTCAACGACTGACCAGACTGATACTGGAGGTTAATAAAGACTCAACAGGACTTTACTGTTAACTGATCCATATTAAAGCTAAAACTGAAAATTAATCAGCAACAATTTTAATAATCAAATGAATGTTTAAAACTTTTTGAGCAAATATGGCAAAAGTTCCCCGGTTTCAGCTTCCTAAATGTGAATATTACTGGTTTTCATATTTGTTTATTATAATAAACTGATAATCTTTGTGTTGGTCGACCAGAACGACATTTTGAAGAGAAACCATCAGCTCTGAGAGCCTGGGTCACAATTTACTGACATTTTACAAACCACAAAAATAACTAATTAATCAGTTTCATTTCCTTAGAGATGACTGAATAATATGTACAAGATAAATAAAAAATCATCATATGTTTTTTTAAAATAAACATTTTTGATAACTATCTTTAAATGAGGGTTTAAATATTTGTAACTGTAATGCGGAAGATCACAGTTCTGGTCTTTATTATTCATTTATTCTCCCAAAATTATTCATTCTTACACTTTTCACTAATGTTCTTATTGATCTTTATAATTATGTCTGTTTTAATTTGTTAAACAAACTCCATAAATAAACTGACCTGATTGAAATGCAGTGATTCCATTTCCTATAATAAATGAACTCATCACTGCTCTCTGGTGGATAAACTATGTCATGATTTCTCTACATTATTAACCACATGTCTTTTTCACTGTTCCTGTTAGTTGTAACTTATCTACCAACATATACAGCGTTACTAATATATCTACACACACTCACACACAGCAGCCCACCTGTTGTTCACCTGGTTCTCACCTGTTTTCCTTCTCATTAGTTAGTTCATGAAACTCAGCATCAATCTGCTCTTATTGAACAGTGTGGAGATCATGTTGATCATACGTCCTTTATTATGTGAGTTATCCAGAATTCATGGTTAAGATTTAGATTCTGCAGACAAGTAAAGCTTTGCACACCACGTACATACATATAATATACTGATTTTTGCATTTAGTAGACAAGAAATCATAACATATTTAACTGTTTTATACACACAGGAGATAAAACAATACTTACCTCAAACTGCAACATCAGAAAACTGCTGCCGGTTAAAACATTTTCCCTAAAATATAATAATTACTTTGTGTTTGTTCCTGAAGCTGTTTCACCTCCTTCAACAATTACTTTTAATTTCTTCCAGCTGTGAGCAGCTTCTCCATTTCCTCTGTGCAATGCATCATGGGAGAATAGTGTCCAACACCTGTTTTTCAGTCTGCACATTTACTTTTGTCACTTTTTAGTGCGAACACACGACATTCAAACCCTGTTTATAATTAGGACTCTGATGTGATTACTGTTGAAAGTATTAAAGAACAAAAACAGAGATGAACTAAATTAAAAGGTCCTAAAACTGAATCACTCGTTAAAAGCTTGTCTGGTGATGATTTCTAGGAAACTTTTATGGGGTTTAAAATTTTAATGAGACAGAAATTATGCAACAGATTTGCTGGATGTTATCTCAGATGATGCTCAACACTTCAAATATTATCCTCCAAAGAGAGAAAAATGTTTTCCACACATTGTTTACATTGTTTACATTGTTTACATGTTTTCCTCGCTTAAATATTCTTGGTTTCTTCTTCATTGTTTTCTATTACTTTGTTGAAGATGTGCATAATTAGATGTAGTCTTATCTTAAATGAATTATATAATGTGGCGTAATGAAAAATAAAAAAACAAAACAAAAAAACCATGGAGGTGAAAGGATTTCTGACGTTTGGAACTAATTTCCTCAGAAGAAATTAAAACCATTAATGTCCCAATTAAACCTGTAGACAGTGAGGTTTGTGGTTATCCAGTAACACGGATGTAATTTCTGTAGATAAGATGTTAAATTAATTCAATTTTGTGATTCCTTATTAAAATTCACTTATCAATTAATTGTTTAAAGACAGAATAAATACATAAAATTACTGATCTGAGACGACATCCTGTAAAAGTCAAACAAGTCAAACTTTAAACCCAATTAAAGTTTTCTTTAATCCATTTAACAGCTCAACGTCTATCAACTTATTGTTTAAAATTAAACAATGTAAAGCCTATAATTTTACATTGTTCATTTTGTAAAATTATAGATTTTACAAAAAGTAAATGTATTTAAAAATACATTTATATATTATTAGATACATAAAAAACGTAAAATTACACAATAAAAATCTTTTAAAACCCAAATTATATCAGTACAAACAAACCCTCTAGTACTTACATGTGGGCAGAATGAGAATGAAGCTCTGTGGCTACAAATATTTAATACATCACCAAGAAATTTCCCTTCATGTGACTTTTGTTTGTTCCTTAATTTGATGGAATTTTTTACTAACTTTTTACTAAAATTGTATTTAACTCAGACTGCTGAAGCCTCATATTGACTTCAGCTAAACTTTTAAAGAGGAACATATTCTGCACATTTCCAGCTCTGTATTTATATTCTGGGGCTCTACTGGAATATTTTTGCACGATTTACAGTTAAAAACTCCTTATTTATCTTCTACTGGTCCTTTATGCAGCCCCTCAGTTCAGCCTCTGTCTGAAACAGGCTGTTTTAGCTCCTGTCTCTTTAAGGCTCCGCCCTCCTGATGAGCCCACTCTGCTCTGATTGGTCAGCTTTCAGGAAGCTTCCTCCGGCTCTGGAGGCTACGTAAACAAACTATAGTAGCAGGATTTCACTTCTTTTTCTCCTTCTTTACTCCAAATGTCAACTTTTCAAATCAATCTGTACATGTTGGAGCTGAATCAGATCTTTGTTAGCAACAAAGGCTGCGGAAAGGACGGAGGTTTGTTGATATGCAACGTCAACAAGATAGAAAAAAAACATAGCAAATGAAGCAGGGAGCATTTCTACATACGTTAACCTTATGTTGTGGAACTCTGACCATGAGATATAACAGTATATAAATGACAGAAAATCACAAAAATCATAATATGGCCCCTTTAAATACATTTTTGCTTAAATCAAGGACTGTGGATTTTGTCCTCCATCATTTACAGGTGCATTTCCTCTAATCTTCTAATGGTCAGTATGACTTGGAGGAATCGTTACGGCAAGAAAAACCTGTTTCAATGTTTACATCATCACCTGACTGCTGTTTAAAGACACACTTGGAAAACTGTGAACTCGTCCTTTAAGTTAAAATCCTCATCCAGTGTAAACACATCGACCCACACAGACACTGAACACACACAGGAAATGTAAAGACTGAGAGGAAAACAACACTAGTGCAATATTATATTTATTTCTTACAGTGAATTTTGGTTGCCATACAAGAAGTCTTGAGGATTTGAGGGGGGAGGGGGGGGGGGGGGGCAGGGGGGGAAGGAAGAGTGCAGTTACAGGAAAATTCTCTCTCTTTTCATTTCAGTAATTAGTTGACTCTATGATGATTTAGTAGCACAAAATTACAGCAACATAGAAAACATGAACACAAGTCTTTGCACAAAATTACTGAAAACATCTTAGCCTCTATGAAGACTTAATCAAAGAATAAAATCTATTAATGAAAAAAATAAAATAAAATAAATTAATTAAGAAAGAAAGAAAGAAACAAAAAAAAAAAAATACCCAAATGTTGGACAATGATAAATGTGGGAGCAGTGTTTAGAAAAAGGGGGGGGGGGGGGGGTGGGTTAGTGAGCCATGCCTGTCCTAAACAGGGCCTGGTGAAAGCGCCACGCCACGGTGATGCTCTTTAAAAGATTCCTACTACATCTACTCAGCTCTACATTTCCACAGAGAAAACTGCTTAGTGACCCGCTGATCCGCATAAAGGACTCAACAGCCACCGCTAATCTTTTTGGTGGATTTATGTATGTATACATATATATAGGTTTCATATAGTTTCCTACCGAGATGGCCTGCAGATATATTTTTTTTATTCTTTTTTTTTAAAAAATTTACAGATTTTTGCTGTTTTTTATACACATGTTGCACACTCTAGACTCAAGGGGGGGGGGGGGGGCAAGGGTGGGGGGGTGTTTCAGAAGATGAGAGAAGTCTAGTCAGGCAGATGGTGGTCAGAAGATACCTGGGTTTTTTGTGGTCACTCGATTGGCCAAAATATCTTAAAATCTACTACTGCAGTAGAGAGTGTGTATCTAGGCAACACTTCATTTAAAAACACTGACAAAGTGATCATGATATGTAACTTTTAAAATGGGAAAATAAAACACAACCAAGGAGATTCATTCAGAATAAATATTGCTTCTTACATAACCCACAAGTCTAATAATATCCACGTTTGTTTGTTTGTTTTTTTTTAATCTATATAGTGTTTCTGTTTTTTTGGCAATCCACGCGTCAGTGTTGAACATCTTTTGTTCAGATAACCTCTATAAAATTTTCATAGAACTCTATACAAATCTTTAAAAATACTGTGCTTTTCTACCCCCTCCCCCCTCCCCACTTCCCCGTCCGACACGTCGCTGTTTGTTTTAAAATAAGTTACATGTTCAAACAGGAACAGGATCATATAGCAGCATTGTCCCGTGCCAGCCTCTCCCTACAGCCGAATGTTCACAGAACACAGAGCTTGTTTCATTTTTGTTCTCCTCTGAAAAAAGCTGCATGGAGCTGCGGAGTGTGATATGAAACCAAAAAACAAGGGTAAAACTTTCTTCCAAAACACTGATCTATATCTATATATCCAGACGTCGGGTTAACTGTCGAGCACGGATCCGAAACCACGAACCACGCTTGAGTCGTGTGTGCGGCTCTGAAAGAATCTAAGAGATAAAACAGCAGCTCTTTTTTCTCTATAGAGCCGTAAAACTGACGAGAGCTTGCAGGAGGTGGAGGAAGGGAACGCTGAGCTATTTAAGGCATCCTCTGCAGGATGATGGGTGAATGAGACCACTGCTTTGGTCATCAGGTCAGCTCTGGCAACTATAAAGGAACCTTCATATAATTTCTTTTTTTTTTTTTTACTCTAAACCTTTTAATAGAGCTATACATATACTCAAATAGACATTTTTATCCTGTTAAACACTCTTATATACACGTTTCAACACATATACTTCTACTTCTGACCGGCCCGTAATCATTGCTAGCAAACACATACATCTCCAGCTTTATAAATGCTGATTTAGATTTAAATTGGACCCTTTTAACAAAGTTTAAATCTTGTCTCTGGATGAGAAAAAAATGGGACTCGAGAGTCAGCGGCTCATCCAGAACTGAAGTTCATCTGCCACAGATCAGAAAATGATTTCTATCCCTTTCTAATCTCACACAAGGCTCACGCTGATGAACATCTGCCGGCTTTGTCAGGTTTTTCTCTGGTTATTTCTTTGCTCAGTGGTCAGAGGGCAGGAGAAGGCGTTTGGACTTCCGTGAACACGTAATTCAACATAAAACCGTGAAGCCACATGATTCTCCATCTGTTCTCATAGTCAGCGGACGGTTCGGTGTGATTTCACGTCGACCCGCTTAAACCGCTCCGCATCAAGCATCACCCTGCTGTAGATAAATACATTTAAAAGAATAAAATCTCGGTTTATCCTTAAAGACAAACGGTTTACTTGTGTAAGGGCCACCAGTGTCAGTCTGCAACAGCTTTGTTAGCGCCGTGTTGCGTCTCCGGCCTTCTTTATGGAAAGAAAGCGCACTTCTAAAAGCTGTTTCTGAAGGTTCGGTCTAAAACAGGACTTTACCTTTTGACTCTGTGTTTCAAATCACAGAATTATACTTCTAGACACGCGTCAGTTTGGGCTCTGATAGCTGGTTCATTGTGGATTCAAACTCATGTTAGCTTGAGGCTAACTATCTCCTCTCTTTTCTTGTTAGCAAAGAGCAAAATACAAACCTTTAAGGTGGTCATTTAGCTAAATAGAAAATATCTCATTTATCTGATAAAACTGGAGTTTTTAGTTCTTTAAATATCAATCTTTGAGCTCAAGTTCTTAAATATCTTATTTGAAATTGTTGAATTTTAACCCAAAATAGATTCAAAAACAGCTTGAAAAGGGTTAGATAGTGGATTCAGATTTGATAAAATGTTATCGAACGACAACCTTTGAGGAATAGTTTAACATTTTGGGAAAAACACTTATTGACATTTATGCTGAGAGTCAGATGTGAAGATTGATACCACCCTCAAGGCTGCTATGAGATAGTTAGCTTAGCATAAAGACTGGAAACAAGCTAGCCTGGCTGTCTAAAGTTAAAAAACATCTGCCTACCAGCACCTCTAAAGCTTATTTATTAAGAGATTAGATTTAACATGTTTATTAACAAGCTTTTGAGGTGTTGGAGGGCAGATTTTTTTTTTAGCCACTGGACAGAGTCAGACTGGCTGTTATGGTTTCATGTTGCTTCTGGTCTTTATGCTAAGCTAATCTAAGCTAATCATCTGCTGTCTCTAGCTTCATATAGAGAGCTGATGTAACATCCTGACCAGCTTCTGTAACTCAAAGCAATCTGTACTGAAGAAACAAAATCACAGGCTTTGTGAAATGTTGAAGTCTGTTTCTCTCATATTAGCTAATTACGAGTTTCTGACTTGTAAATGGCGTTAACGTCAACCTCTAAATCGTAATTACGACTGGGGAAACTTGGATTTTTAAATCCGACTTGGCACTTAATAATACAGAAAACCAAACAAAGATGGATGCCTTACATCAGCCAAAGTCCATCATTCAATGTAATTAAACTCAATTTGAATGGATATAATGTAATTTCGTCAATGAAGAGTATTTTAAAACCTCAAACGACCTTCCTGTCCTTCCAACATGGTGTAAACGTGGCATTACTAACTTTTTATTAGGGCTTACAGGAAATGGTTTTCACTACAGGCAGCTAAAACAGAAATATTTAATAAACAATATTATCTTTTTTGTTTTTATCTTTTTTTACTGTCCCAATCTGAACATATGGACATACTGTTGATATCATTTCGAATGTGGTTTTCCTACTTGTGGAGCAGAAGCTGAAAGTTTCAATTTCACTTTGACTCTATTTAACAGCTATGAGAGTGTATTAATCTCACTTAACTCAGCAAGAAAGAGAATAAGCATATTTCCCAAAATGTTGATGTATTCCCTTAAAAATACCTTGTAATGCTCTCTCTAAAAAAACCCTTTTACTCTTGCCATGTACACACAGAGTGTTTCAGACATTAGCATTACTGTAGGACCACATGAATACTTAGTGTTGACCTGCTAATGGTGAAGTGGAAGGAGATCTGACACAATGAAGAAAAGGAAAAGTACAAAAGTAAAGAACAGCTCTAGTTTCCCTATACTGTGGCCTATAAAGCAGTTCCATGGAAATAGCTAAACTGGCCTTAATGATATTTTGGGTCAACCATTAACACACACACACACACACACGCGCACACACACACACACACACACACACACACACACACACACACACACACAGAGGGAAAAGCCAAGAGAGGACATCCTCTGCAGCTGGTACGACCCTTTCAAGGTGAGAATTTTTCTGGTCCAACGTTTGTTTGTTCGTCTTGAACTTCGTGTCCTCGTCTCGGTTTTCTGTGAACGGTGAGGTGGACACCGGGCGGGTGTAGACCGGCGAGGGGCCCTTCTGGGGGGAGGGGGGGCCTCCTGCTACAGCGGAGCTCCTCCTCTGGTGACCACCTCTCTCTCTCCACGCTTTGCTCTCTCTCAGGAGAAGAAGGCCATCGCAGTAACGGTGTGTGTGTGTGTGTATACATGCTTGGGGGTGTGTGTGTATGTCTGTGACGGTGTGTATTCAGTGTGTGTGGCACTGTGCAGTAAGTGTGTGTGTGTATCTGTGTGTGTGTGCCTGGACACGAGAGATATGGTTTCATATTCGTTTAAACATGTCAGCTAATGTTCTTATTTTGACACAAACAGGTGAAAAGCAAAAAAAATGGAGTCTATCTCAAATTTTTCTCTACAACCTTAGATGCACCCAGAAATATAACTCCGGTAGGACTCTAGTGAAGAAATATTATTCTCTGAACAAACTCTAGCAAAGATAGAAAAGGAGCAACGACCAGCTCAGCTGGTTTTTCATGCACCCACACTGGGGTGTATGGAAAAAGTCTTTAGTATTCCAAAGCAGTTGGGTGAGCACGAGTCTTTATGTGAAAGAAACTTCCAGACAAGTATTTTTTTTCCAGTGTTTGAGGACAAACTATTCCAGAGTTTGTTTGTTTTTCCGGACAGTCCTTCATTACTGGCCTCCTCTGCTTTCTCTCTCCTTGATGTGACATAGCAGCTATTCTCTTCTCTCTCCCCCCTGCAGTTCCTCCCAAGTATCCCATAATCCCTTGATGCTCAGGACGGTGGGAGGGAGGAAGAGGCGGACATGACCAGAGCACTGAGATGAGGGCAACGACGGAGGATGAGAGAGGACAAAAACAGCAAGAGGCAGCATCAGCTTGGACAAAAACTTCTACCCAGTTCCACGACTTGAGATTATGTCTGATGAAGAGATTGGTAAAAGTGATCGGTAAGACCTCCCTCTCCTCAGCCCTGGCTCCACGCGTCACCACCCCGTCTCCTCGGGGCTTATCTGTCCTGCAGCAGCTTGAGGGCCCTCTCGATGTTCATGCGGTGGCCCACCCTCGTCACGCCCAGGTCTATCAGGTCCTCTTTTTGCAGCGAGGGCAGGTGGGCGCCCTCGATCTCATTGTCCAGGAAAGCGTCCCTGTGCTCCCCCAGGTTCAGGCTCTCCAGCCAGTCCGCCACGTCGTGCTTGCTCCACAGCTCCATGGGTTTGGAGGCGAAGGGTTTACCCGAGGACGCCACCGCCTGCATCAGCGTGAGCGGCGACGGGGAACGCGAGCTCCCGCTGCCGCCGCACGAGGAGCTCAGGCTGTAGCCGCCGCCGCTGCCCATGGGCGGGGTGGGCAGGCCGAAGACGTCTGTGAGGGTGGGCGACACGGAGGGCGGCAGCGAGGAGCAGGGGGTGAGGGAGGAGGCGGAGTCCGGCGGGCTGCAGGGGTGCATCTGGGACGGGAGGCTGCTGGGAGGGGTGGAGGTGAGGGCAGCAGCGGCGGCAGCGTTGCTACGCATTCCTGAGTCTTCTGTGGGAGGCCTGAGGGGGGGGGCAGAGAGGAGACGACAGGTTAGTCGGCGTCAGATGATACGCAAACAAATACTGAGCCGAAGACGTCTGTGAGGTAAAAATAAAGTAAAGTTGCAGCTTTTAAAGTTACTGAAGCTTCACATTCTGATATGTGAGAGTTAAACTACTGATAAATACTGTATTAATTAGCTGCATTAACTAGTTATGTTATCAAAAAATTAATTAGAAAAGCTCTAAATAAAATATGACAAGAAAATTTAAATTTCTTTAAATAGAGTTATTGGCATATAGAGGCTACTCACTTCTTTTTATCAGCCCTTAAACTGACAATAAATCAATATTCTTACAATATTCTAAACACTGCTGATCAAGAGATGAAGGTGTAAAAAGCTTTTTCTGTGCTTTGTGTTCATTCTCTGTCTAAACTAACTGGAAGACAAACAGAAATCAAACACAGAAGTTGTGGAAAGAAACACCATAATAAAATAAAATAAAACCTATATAATAATAAAGGTGAGTATGAATGATCACTATGATTATTATCTCAAGCAACTCTCACTTCACTACATGCACACAGCAAACAGCTGCCTAGAAGTTAGAAAATAAAAACTTCAGATGTGTGATTAACAGGTTTTATGACAGACTGGAGTCATGACGAGTGTGTTTCTGTAACTTTATAAATGTGTACTTGAGTGTGTGGATCGTTTTCCTAAAACTACAGATGTTCATCATCCGTCATCACTGGAAGGATTTTTTTAAATCGTAGTGCTGATGAATGAACAGTAGGTGGCGCCACATGCAAAACATTTCACTGAGCCTGCAGTAGCTGCAGGAGAGGAAGCAGCATGTGATAAACAGACCAGAGACGGTTTGCTTTTAATCTCTAATAAGAGTTTCAGTGACAGTAGCTGTATTTTAAAGCTCTTATTAATATTTGTGTATTTATCAAGACCAGTTCAGTAGTCATCTAGTAGCTGTGACTCTTATGATCTAATGTCTCCTCAGTTGGTTTATTCACACATTAATGTTATGTATATTGTTAATGTGATCTTTCCATTAAGGCTTTAAGATGAGGAGTCATCCTCCACCTAAACTAACAAAATGATCAACAAGACTTTTAATATACAAACTAACACCAACAAAGTTAAAATATTGTTTCCATCATTTACTGTAAATCTGCAAACACAATAAAATATTCCTGTTTAATCTTTTATGATCAGCTGACAAAATGCAATTTTTTCCTTTTAAATCAATAAGACAAACTTTTTATTAGTATGTGTTCATATCCGTAATTTATAAATGAGGCTTTAACCTGATAATAATCTGAACCTTGTAGTGTGATTACATGATTAACATCATTCCCTTAAATGTTATAAAATGTTTTACTGCTTTTCCCTTTTCATTCAACAAAGACAAGTTACTATTATTCCATCCATCCATTTCTCTCTACTGTTCATCCTCTAGAGGGTCGCGGAGGAGCTGGGAGCCAATCTCAGCTGACGTTGGGCGAGAGGCGGGGTCAATCACATAGAGACCATTCACACCTACGGGCTTTTTCCAGTCACCAATTAACCTGAGCTGCATGTTTGTGGTCTGTGGGAGGAAGCCGGACGCAGGCACGAGGAGAACACGCTCCACACGGAAGGACCCCAGCCGGCCGGTGGGTTCGAACCCAGAACCCTCTTCCTGTGAGGCGACAGTGCTAAACGCCGCACCACTGCGCCATGGTTGGATGAATAGAATCTCACTTCCTGTTATATTGTGGCAAATATAAAGATTTGAGAGCAGTTTTTTCTTTGAAAGAATAAATCATATATATCCCTGATCTTCAGAAACTGTTCTATCTATGTGGGTGCAGTAATATATGAAGTCTTAATCTGAGAGAAATAAGCTCTGAAGTAAATGTTTCTGTGTGATTACATCTGTAAAAAATGCCTTTTATTATATTGTATTTAATATTATTGTTTATATTTACATGTTATTGTAAAATTATTGATAATCTGTCAATGTTTATAATTTTCTGTAGTGATCTGTCATGCTAATAAAGCTTATTTGAATTTGAATTTAAATAAAACAGAATTATTAAACCAATCTTTCCACATCTTGAAAGGTTTGATCTCATTGGATGAATTTACTGACTGGTCTGTTTTTGGGGTAAAAGTGTGAAGTCAAGAAATCTTAATTTTTTTAATTTTTTTGAGTTGAAGGGGAAGAACTGATGAGCAGAACATCTCTCAAGAAGTTGCTGCTGTTTCATTAAAAAAAAGAAAGATTTCGATACCTAATTTTCATTCAAATGTACAAAATATAAAAGATTTTTCAGGCTTTTTTGTAAACTCAGTTATTAATATGAGTAATGGTCTATTAGATTGATGTGAAATGATCAGTGTAGCAGCTGTAACGAAGGCCTTCAGGTCCAGAAAAAGACACGCTGAGTATTCTGCAGCCAGACGGAAGCCTGCAGGGTTCAATCCACCCACCGGCTCTTAATGGATGGATGTGTACAACAACAACACCGGGAGGGGAAGGTTAGCCACTCCGACCTTTTTATAGCCTTTACAGTACGAGGAGGAAGCTCACAGAAGACTTGAGTAACCGTTTCCCCTCCGAGAAATCTACATCATCAACAAAGAAATATTATTTCATTCTTAATCAAAGTAAGGGAATAAACCTCGACTCAGTTGGGATGAATGGATACTTTTTGGCTTGATGAAATTATTTAAAGACATTATTGAATAAGTTAATTATATGTACATGTGACTTTATAATACTATCAATTGATCCTGATCTATAGTGTTCAGTTCTTCCTCATGCAACGTCGCAAAATAAATCTGACGTTTCTGTTTGTCTTTGTTTCTTCTTTGTGAAATAGAAGATGCAACCTGTGATGAGAAGTCACAAGCAGACACTTTTTCATTTTAAAGGTTTAGTGTCTGCTCATATTTTATATTTTTTCTTGTTGTCAAATCTTCCCATAAAAAGGTCAAAACCAACAACTAAAGGACGAGTTCTTCAAATGTGTCTTAAAACAACAGTCAGGAGCCCAAATGAACAGTGAAACCTGTTTTTCTCGCTGTAATCATTCCTCCTGTTCATACTGACCATTAGAAGATCCCTTCATAATGACCTTACTATGGAAGTGATGGAGGACAAAATCCACAGTCCTCCTTCTGTGCAAAAAATGTATTTAAAACTTTATCTGAAGCTAATATGAAGCGTCAGCGTCCAAATGAGTCAAATCAAGCGCAGATTTACAGTAATTTTAACGTCATATTCTCTCTTTTTATTACTATACTTCCACTGCTGCTCAACAGGGAAACACTGTCCATCGAGACACAAAGTGGGAATTTTATCGCCTTCTATAAAAGACTGAAACTCTGTAAAACAGACACATGTTTTGACTCTCTCACACTGCTGAATATAATCTTCAGATAAACTTTTAAATACATTTTTGCTCAGAAGGAGGACTGTGGATTTTGTCTCCCATCACTTCCATTGTAAGGTCATTATGAAGGGATCTTCTAATGGTCAGTATGAACAGGAGGAATGATTACAGCAGTTTGAATGTTCATATGTGCAGCTGATTGTTGTTTTAAGACAGACTTGAAAACTTGTGAACTCGTCCTTTAATATTTCTGACTAACAAGTATTTTCTCTTATTCCTCTGTGTCATAAAGCTAATTAAAACTATTAAAAACACGTCAACGAGCCACACCGCTGTGCTGGGTGACATGTTCCTTCATTACCATGAACACACACACTGTAGTTTATTTAGACTCAATCCTACACACACACCTTCCTGCTGCCGGAAATACTCACTAGAGCACCAAATATGGATTTATCCGCCTAACAAATGCACTATTTCCTCCTGTTTGAAAAAATGTTTCCTAAAAACTACAGTGAACAGCTGTTTGAGATGATTACTAAACCTTTTTTTTTAAAAAAAAACTGTTGACAAATTTATTTGTGAACTAATGGGCTTTGGGCTGAGAGCCACAGACAGGCCAGAGAAGTCAGAAAGTATTGAGAAACAGACGAACACCTCGTTGGTTCTGCTCTTCTCAGGGGATTTATTGACAATAAGAAAAAGTGCAATAACACCAGTTTCCTTTTGGGGGTTTATGAGCCAAAAACGTTGGTGAAATCATCTCTCAGTGGTGTGTAGACTGAACACCTCTCTGGATCACGATTAAACAGGGTGTTTAAGGTTGAACATCAAGCTAGATAAACATGAAATATATATCTTTACAGGACATGAAAGTCAAGCTGAAACGAGCCGACTATTAAGACGAGATCAGGCCTGAATGAGACGAAGCTACAACTGAAAATAAGCAAAACAACACGTGTGTAAATGTGTAAATGTGTGTGTGTGTGCATGAGTGAGTAAGAGACATCACGCTCACGTTACCTGCTGCCCCAGATGGAGGGATGTGATGGATGTGCTGATACTTGGAGTGGTGACACACACACTAACACACACACACACCAATCCATGCAGAGAGATCACACCTTCCTTCAACTTCCCCCCCGGAGGATTTTGTCCCCTGTTGACTTTTCTTCTAATAAACTGATTGAACTGTCAACATACAAATTGTGCTAAAACTGACCGGCTGTGATGAGAGAACGAGCCGTATCTGACCTCCACGCTATCAAATTTATTTTTCCACCAATTGCGAGGTGCTACTTGTAGCCTAGATATTGCTCTTTCCTACTTGTAACATATGGAACAGCCTGAGGGGAAGTGAAGGGGACTAAAGGGGGGTCGTTCTGCCAAAATGGAAGTGGGCCATCGTTAAAGCGCCGCCTTCAACGAGCCGAGTCGCTTCAGTGAGGAAAACTTACAGTTTTCACTTCTCAGCACCAGCTTTTCCACAGGATGTCGTGTCGGATGGATGAGATGGAGACAGGACAGTTGTGACAACATTAGACATGTTATAAACACCACGTAGGAGCACACACACACACACACACATGGAAAACACACACATGGAAAACACACACATGAGATAAGAGTCTGTGAAAAGAGGGAAATGCATGAAAGAACATAACATCTTTATGAATCTGCCATCTGTCTGCCTTCTGTTTTCACTGCTACAAACCATTTCTCCACCAACTTTCACTTCTTTTCTTACTGCATGACGACGTCTTCTGCTCCTTTAACATTTTAATATGTTTTATGTAATAAAAGGTCAAACTGGACGCCTACAAACATCACAGAGGACACTTCAAAATACTGTCAAACACATATCCCATCGTCTATTGAACTCTTTTTGTTACAGGAGTTACACTGATGCGAAAAGTATGTAATTGCCTATTAGACTAATTAGCACACAGTGCCTCGTTTAGCATCTCTGACCTTATTACCGTTTCTTGCAGCTGCCAAGAGTCACATATAACAAAAGAGGACGATGCTATTTATCTCAGCCAACAGCGCACCAGAATATCTGTGCTTATATCGTTTTATTAATTGCAAACAGTGATTACACAAGTTCTTTATTTGCACCGACGTCACCTAAAAAGGCATCATTCATGTCCACAAGAGTCTGGCAGGAATCCAAACTGTCATCATTTATTCAGTTAGTAGTAATGGACTCAAACGATGCAGTGACATGTTGCACCTTTAATGGCATTAGACAACAACACAGTGTGTGTGCGGCCTGGTGTTTGCTAGAATGCTGGATGAATAAACACAAGATGAACAGTAACAACATAGTTTTTTATCATTTCTGTTTATCATAAACACACAAACATGCGGCAGACATGCTAGCAGCTCTGTGAGGCTCCATTTAAAGCCTCTTTACACTGTGTGATTTTAGACTGTAAAGCTGACAGTCGTGAGAGAAACGTGGTGAAATCTCTGGTCGTCGTACCTGTAAAACTCGCCCATCAATGACCAGTTTGGAGCTTTGATGACCAAACGCAGCAGCAAAACTCTGACAGTCAGAAATTTAAGGCCAAATTCTCACAATGTGACGGCTGCTACGACCCACGACTACAAACCAACCAACCAGCTGGAGAGATATTTTTTAAGTGCAGTTTTTTGAATAAAGAATAAATAAACTATGGACACGTCTCGCCCTCAATGGTCGCCATCTTGGCTACGTAGCGGAAGGAGAGGGACCACTTTTCAAACTGGAAATGGCGGCCGAGTACGTTGTAAATACAGTGAACATCGCCACATGATACAAATGTAAGTTATACATGTGTTTTTTAGCATTAAGCACCACTAAACTGTTGTCGGATATAAGCCATCAGTATGTTTTTTGGGTTAATTTAGCAGTCTGTAATGATTTGGTAGCGCTAACGATAACGTGAATGCTAACACTAGCTAATGCTAATTTGCGATCGTCATTTCCGGTAAGTGTTTGATTTGAGACAACACGACGCCAGTAAGTACATAGTGTACACAGTGTACTACATGAAAGTGTAGTAACAGAAGTATGTACAGCTCATGTGTGACGTCCACCATGTTCTTATCTTAGTTTAGCGTGTTAGCATGCTAATATTTGCTAATTAGCACAAAGTACAGCTGAGCCTGATGGGAATGTCATTAGTTATTTGGACATAAACCAAATTAAAATTTGGTGTTGTAACACTGTTACCATGGTGACTCTAGATACTTCAGTCTAGAATAAAGAGGTTGACCTATAAACTGACCGACAGACTGACGTCATCGCTGAACCGAACCGCTAGTGAGGCCCAAAGAGTCAAATACAACCCTGATACAAAACATAGACATCAAAATTAATAAAAACTGAAAAGCCATGACATAATTCACTATTTCTGTACTCTGTGATCAAATGATCCTGAGGGTAAAATCCTTTCATGGGTGATCTGAAGGAACGTAAATGAAGGCAGAGGGATAAATATCTACTAGGAACACTGCTGCTGGCTTGTAAGAAGTCTTTAACTTGTGTATAGAAAGAAATATCTGGTGATGTATTTATGTCATAGAGAGCTTTACTTATAACTGGAGAACTCATGAGGATACACTGAGAACTGAATGAATGGATCATTTATGTTTCAGATTTAGTGTAAAAATGAATAAAACACGTTGAGAGCTGCTAGAAACCAGTGTCACACTCGGTCATTAAAGCTGATTCTGATGCTGACATTTAATTGACTAAACAATTAATTAACTAATTTAGGAAAAACAGATTCATTGATAATTTAAAGAGTCGTTAGTTGAAGTTAAGTTGTGTTTCATGCTTATTCTCTCTTTCAATGTAAAGAAAATAGCAAAAACTAAAGTCATCACTCAGAGCTTTAAACTATGCGACTGTAGAAGTTACAGACAAAAGCAGATACTCTGCAAATGTGTGACAAATGTACTCACACACACACACACACACACACACACACACACATAAGTAAGTTCAGCACATGTCCCTCGCTGGCCTTCAGCGCTGAAACAAACGCTGGCTCTCCGTCAGCTGAGCCGGTTGAGAGGAAAGTGATGCAGTGCTATTGATATCGGTGGTGGGAGACCTCGCCTTCACCACGCCCACACATCGCATGACTCCCTGCTTCTTTCTAGCACACACCGCCTCACGCATACAGGGTCGCACTCACTGGGATGCGTGCACACGCTGCCTTTATTTATAGATGCTCGAACGCACAAACACACACACACACACACACACAGACTGACTCGGCTGTGCTGGGTTACATAACGGTGGCCTACTAAAGCAGCGCGGCACGTGACCTGCGTGAGATGATGTTGAACTCTGCTGAGGGTTAGGCCTGCCATCCTCTTGCTCCATCTCTCTCATACAGACACACGCACGCATGAACAAACACACACACACACACACACACACACACACACACACACACACACACACACACACACACACCCCTCCCCCGACTCAGACTGACATCACTGCAGGCCTCAAGGCTGCTCTCATCAGCCGGGTTGCTAGGCAACCCTTTCGTCCACAGGCACAACCAACGCACATTTAATCTGGGAGGCTAAGAGACAGGGATAAAAAAAAATAAAACACAGAAGAGAGAGAGAGAGAGAAAGAGAGAGAGAGAAAAATCCCCACAAATATCCAAAGAAGAAAATCTGATGTTAGTACTGATGCTGAGGCTGATCTCAACGTACCGAGGAAGGAAGGGAATAAACGAGAGAAAGGGCAGGAGAGAGAGGATGGAGTAAGAGAGCATGTGTGAATCTAGGCCATCTTCTGTGTGTCTCTCCGTTGCCATCTGTTTGACGGTCACAGAGTCAGGACCACCTATACCCTCCGCAGGCCTCTTCATGTGACGAGGCGCTCCCTATCTGCTGCTAGTCCCCTCGCTGGCTTACAACCTTATCTTCCGCCGCGGTGCCTGGCAAGACAAAGTAGTGCAACACGATAAACCCACCCCCCCCCCCCGCCACCCACCCTCCCCTTTCCCCTCTGAGCACAGAGGCAGATAATCGGAGACCCCGGTGGCGTACAAGAGAGCAGAGTTTAAACTCCATCTGACATGAGAAACACACACAAACGCTTCAGAGCAACAATCCAAAAGACCGGATTACAAGCGAATGACTGATTCTAACAGGACGTTCAGTTCTGCTTTAGGACTGAACGCTGGATGCTGCAGTCAGGAAGCAGGAAGACGTAACAGCGACTAAATTAATCACACCAGTCAACATTCCTTTAAACTACACACACACAGATATAATAAAGAAAACCATGAAGATTCTGACATCTGGGAAACTTTCTCCAAAACTGAGATATTTCTTCAAGCTTACATTTACTTTTGACGTCTCAGCCCGAGTGTGAGATTTCTTACCAAACCGACGTCTCACAACGGCGGCGATTCTAACCAGAAATATCCACAGAGTTGGAACAAAAGACGGCAGGTGTAGCTTTGTCAGTGTGAAATGACACCGCCGTCCATTACTGCAATCTTAGGTATTCATCTGCAGACGTGTTCTCGTCACAGTGTTATAGAATCACTGCTGGTCACTCTGCCTCCATGACACTAAACTCTTCAAAGTGAAGTTAAATCATCCTTCCTGCAATATTTTTACCAACTGATTTTTACTGTGAAGTTACAGATCGAGACTTTTGTTTAAATGGTGATTTCAGCTGAAGATAAATCTGATCGTGACTGGATCATGGTGCTACATCACACTACAAACTGTATAGTCAACGTTAGAATATGACACCACTGGACAGACTGGAAAACTGGATTTCTTGGCATGATCCTAAATTTGTTTGAATCTTATCTACAGGACAGGATTATATATATATATATATATATATATATATGAGCTAATATGACATGAACATCATCAGGTTTCATTCTTTTAGTGTGTTTAATGTGCTCTGTTTAAGCAAAATTTAGCAAAATAAAAAATAATGTACACAATGTAACACGACTTGTGCAGATGACACAAAATTCATGCAGCTGTTATTGAACGTTTAATGTCAACAGTGATTTTGTGTCACAGCCTCCAACATCAAAACATGATAAAGCAGCATTTAGCAGTTAGCATTTAGCATTATACTAGACATAACTGATACACCGCCTTTATTAGCTGTTACTTATTGTTCTTTTTGTCGGCAGCCATGACACTGCGTCTACGTCAGAGATGTAAATATGACCCTTCAGAGCACACAGATGCTTATTTCTGTGTTTGACTGATCACAGTAGAGAGAAACTGGTTCAGTCTTACTGTTTTACAGTGAGACCTCAGCACCAGAGGACATGCAGAGGAGTTGTTCCTGTTCCACATGGTGTTTTGGGGTTCACAGAGGTCCATTTCTGTTTTCTGGATTAGTTAAAGTACCTCAGCTGACACAGAGGTTTGCATACATTTTCATACAAAGCATAAAGAGTATAAAATGTTCCTGGAGTATAACAAGTTATATACTGTATATATAGGAAGTTCTTTACTGTCTCGGTGTGTTGACGCTGGTGGATTCACAGCAGCGTTTGTTGGAACATTGTGGAACTTATAAGATAATTCAACACATCCCTCTGGTAGTCGGTACTAAGAGGCTGATGTGAACTACTGGAACTCATATGTGCAATTAATTTGACTTGAGTCACACATGAGTCAAACAGCTGCTTTCTGGAAGTCATTAGAAACTCATCTTAAATGCTTCCAGCTTCATGCACCTGACTTCTACTAACAGCACAGCCTGATAACTCATCACTTTATATCAAAGCCATGATTTCACCAAAATGGCACAAGAGAAAGTTAAGCTACCTGATGTCACACCATAATGACTGTGAGATTAAACTATAATGTAATGGTAATGAAGTCATTAACCGAACTGATTCATTATGCACTTCTGTGACAACACACCTGTCTGAACACGAGGTGGTAACGAAATTAATTCACTATCAATATCATATCAAGTATCATCTTAAATGATGAAACAAGTTAAAGATGTTTCATTTGTTCCTCACTAGTAGCGACATAATGCAGCAAAATGCTCCAAATTCTATTCAGATCATCTCCTCTACAGGAAGAAGAAGCACATAGTTCACGTATGAAGTTCATGTTTTTCCTAAGTGACAGATGTGTCGACACACTGGAGACTCTCAACAGACCACTGCAAGGAGAGGATCACATGACCGGCTGAGAGAGCTGAGCTAGCTAACGTAGCTAACGTCAATGGACACGTTTCAGTAGGATTTCATTGTTGATAATGACATTCGTTGGGTTTTTGATGCAGCAGTATTGAGCTGTGTCCTCTTTACTATCTGATATTTCTCTGAACAGAAAGTCTGAATACAGTTGGATGTAGTCTGAAGAAGAATTTGAGGGAAAATTCAGTTAATCTGTTAGAACTATAATACATAAAGTAAAGTAATATCGAAGAGATCCTTAAATATGTTTTTAAAAATTGAATAAACTGTCATGTTTGCATGAAAATCCACAATAAATATGTCATATTTTGGAGATAGTTATGTGCTACAAGTCTTAAGTTTCTCTAATAATCATTGATTTAACATCTGTAAATGTTTTGCAGGTTGTTGGACAAACTTTACTGTGTTTTTCTCTTTGCTGTGCAGAGTTTTACTCATATTTCAAGGACAGTTGTGTTATGTGTTTCTTTACTGTTTATCATCCTCGACAAGACAAGTAGAAGACTTGGAAAGCTAACAAAAACTAGCCTACTGACGACTTCGGCTGTGTCAGTTGGTCACATGATCCTCGCTAGGGCTGCATCCAATGATCATTTTCATCATTGCTGATTATTTTTTCAATTAATCGATTAACCGTTTAGTCTATAAAACGATAAAATATTTGGCATTCACAATCTCTCAGACAAAGAAAAGCAGCAAATCGTCACATTTGAGAAAATGAAACCAGAGAATATTTGGCATTTTTGCTTGAAAAATGACAGAAGTGATTATTCGATTATCAAAATAGTTGCTGATTAATTTTCTGTCCACCAACTAATCGTTGCCTTGCAGGTTGTAGCAGCACATCAAGAGTCTCCCACTAACTCTCAGACAGGTAGACACCTACATGGCAACATAATATCCTAAAAAAACATGTAGCATGGCGGTGATTTATAAAAAATGAACACATGAAAGTGGGAACAGAGCTTCATGGCAGCCGATGGAACCTACCTGTGAGGATGGAAGACACAGAGGGGGCATGAAGAAAGAAGAGGTGAAGGAACGACAGGAGACTGGAGAAAATGGAGATGAAGATGGAGAGGCGTGAGCTGAAAATGAAATGGAGTACAAGGTGTAAAAGGTCAAAAGACATGACTTTGAACTATAGACGATGAAAATGAGGATAACATAAGTGTGTGGAGTGAAGCGTGAAGGAGGATACTCAAGGCCGGGCCTAAGCAGTTTCTGGGCATCTCGCTGTAATTACCAAAAATAAATAAATAAATGGATGTCACTGCGTTGATCTAACAGTGTTTATTAGATCAAAAAGCATGAGTGCCCAAAGGAATCAACTCTTTCCCTCTGCTCTCAACACCTCTCTGATGAGCGATGGGGCCCGTTCATACAAAATGTATGTGAGCAGTGAATTATTTATTGTGCTTTTTATTTCCCTCTCGTACAGGGGAGATGTGAGTTTAAAAAACCATGAGCTGAGCTGGTTCAGGTGCAGGGTCCATCAAAATGTTGTCCCCTCTTACTGCAAATCTGAGTCCTGCATGTCCTGAACAGCCTAAAACATGGATATGCAGGAAATCAATCTTGCTATACTGAATGTTTCCATCTCTTAATCCTACCTATTGAGAAATAAACAGCATTCACTTTCATATTTATTGCCTACATGGACTGTTATCATTTTGGACTCGGACCTTTTTACTTTCATCCAAGTAAACATTGGGTTTAGACATGTGACAGGACAGTAAGCACTCAAATAAATGTCAAACAGATAACAGGCAAGAAGATGGACTGAATATTGAATGACGTTCAGTTATGTGCTATGTTTTAAATAGAGGAAACCATCTCCTCAGAGCTACTCTTTTTCAGATGTTAAAGTTAAAATGACACTAATTTAGCATTTAACATATAACACTGACGGACTCATGATGGACAGTAAAAAAAAAAAAATTGCAGCAGAACCAGAGGTATCATATTTCTTATTCCATCTGTTCTTCTTTCTTGTAAAAAACCTGGTGCCTACATTACCCACAATGCAACTCAACCGCCAGCAGTTCGTTTGGAGATTTTGGTGTGTTATGCTAGTAGCAGCTAATGTCGCCGGGAGCTGTTAGCCTCCAGCAGAGATGAGGAGCAGCTACAGAGGTCTGGTAACCTCACTTCTTTCTAACTCCGCACCCCCAGATTTATTTCATTTTCAGACTTGTAGTCTTCAGCCCCAACTGACACTGACTCAAGTGACAACACTTGAGGCAATTGATCAGACATTGTGCAGCTCCCTCTGGAGCCACAAAAGGCTTTATACTACTCTCCAACACCTGGAAACAGACTTTGATGTGGAAAATTGGCAGAGTTCTCCAAAGGTCTTGACTTAATGACACATAGACAAACTGAGACCGCTACCACAACAAAGTAAAAGCTTGTTTCAGTACTGTTCTTTACTGCCATTGCCAGATATTGTGACAAGACCGTTGGCCAAAGTAGTTAGTACCTGCTAGCAGATGCACAATACAACACAATTTGTGCTTTTAGACATGCTTGACAAACAACAGTAGGGCTTCACTATGTGAAGCTTCTCAAAATCTCGCCTTGACAGTGCAGGTTTGGTATCATAATGCTTGTACAGGGACCTTTACCAAAACATGTGCTCACCCACCGTATCTGACAACCTGCACAGCTATACTCTGGTGATAAGAAATTCAAAGCCTCTGAAGGACCCTGAGTCAACTATGCTTCTATAAATTCTATAAGTTCTTCACATGACACTCTTGTCCTCACATATACTGCACACAAAACAACCTAGACGCTGTAGACCTCCTAACCTCTGGATGCTTGCGAAATGTACAGAAGCTATATTTAACAATCAACAAGACGCTATTGACCACCGGTGAATAAAACCAGTCTATACAAAGCAAAAACTTGTAGGTATAATCAGCAATGAGAAAGCAGTGGATCAGCTCAGAGTCCCTGTGAAAAGTGTTGACAGCTTTTTGGTGAGAGAGATTTCTCTCTCGGCCCATTGGTAGTTTTAAAATTTGTGGAAAACTGATGCAGCTCTCCCAAATGAATAAAACCAAACTAAACCACTTAAATCTCAAGTCCACAACACAAGATGCAAAAATTGAGCAATGAATTAAGCTTTCACAATAACTACCCATTAAAATAAATGATAAAATAAAATAAAATACCAGGAAAGATCTGGGACTGCAGACAGTGCTTATACAGGTCATGGAAAACATGGGGCATTTTACACATCAAAATAAAGACTTTGCTAAACCACAGTCAGGAAGGACTGACTGATCACGTACCTTGTTCCGAAGGCCCCCCTGTTCCCCGTGGGGGAGTCGAGGCTTTCTCCTGGCTTGGGTGGCCTGTCACGATTAATTTGCTGCAGAATGGAGCTCAGTTCGGTGATAACGGTGTTCTTGCTGTCTGGTGTGGATGGGGGACTGCGCAGCTCAGGGGGCTGATCGCCCCACAGCTTGGATGTCCTTTGAGTAGGAGTCCTAGGAGGTTCAGAGGATGAAGGGGGCGGGGGAGGGGCCTGAGGTGGTGACCCATAGGACTCTGGTGGCTCTTCAATGAGGGCATCGTGATAAAGTGATGTTCTGTTGATAACGGACTTGCCTTTGGGTTTGGGTGGCACAGGAGGCCGATCCACCAGGAAGGCATGCCCGTCTGCAGTGGCGTAAAGGCTCTCCAGAGCACTGTCGCAGAAGCCTCCCTCTGACGACAGGGTGGAGATGCTGGAAACGGTGCTGGTGGTCTCCATGTGCTGAGGGTCTCCACTGCTGCGGCTATCCACCTCTTCGATGCCCGAGTCACCCACCCCTGACTCTGGTTCAGGCGGAGGAGGAGGGTACGAGGGAGGCATGCTGTTTGTCACCCGTTTGTGTTGATCAGAGACAGGCGGCGGGGCGTGGGCATGGTATGGGGGTAGAGGATGTCCTCCGTTCCGTCTCTGCTGCTGAAGCATCTCTGCAATTGCGCTAGCCTGGTCATCGGGAATGTCAATGCTGTTGGCAAACTCCAGCGGTGGGGGAAGGGGCTCTGTGAAGTCAAAGTCCTCATCAATGTCAACTGAGGCCAGAGGAGGAGGAGGGATGCGGAAGGGCAGCTTTACTGGTTCATCCATGGATTCGCCTAAAGGAACACTCCTTCTCCGTGATGATGGTGGCTGGGGATTGGAGGACAGCGTTGGGGCTTTGAGAGGATCGGGTTGGTTGGGGTCCTTCAACTCAGATGGCCTGTTGCTGTCCTGCCCCTCCAGCTCTTGGTTGTTCACCTTGTTGCTTGCCTCTGTGCTGGTGTGGACCATCAACAACCCAGCTGACTTGGGCTCTGCCACGTCTGCCGGCGCGCTTTTCCTCTCCTCAACTGCCTGATGCTGCCGCTCTTCCCGTGCCCCATCAGACTCATACTTCTGCTCTGTCATCTGTCTCCGCAGGCCACCTCGGCCAGGCCGCCCCATGGTTGCTGTGGAGATTGCAGCAAAACTTGTCTCGATCCCGGATCGTAGTTTGGTGTCAATAAACAGCGGTTGGTTGAGGTCTGGTTTGTGGCTTGGCTGAATGGGGAGGGATTGGGCTTCATGCTTGGGGGTGTGCTGAACCTGAGGAGGATTTTGTGGCTGATTCTGAGGATGGTTTTGTTGCTCCTTCATGGCACGATCACGAGCTGCCAGGGCCAGAGCTAGAGGAGAATTAGGGTCCAAGGGCTTGCCGGTGACAGGATGGAGGTAGGTCCCATTGGCCCTGTAGTGGCTCTTAGGGGGAGTGGCTGGGAGACTAACAGGACTGTCAAGATTGGGACACTGGCCTGTTCTGGTGTTTAGAGGCTCCCGAACCACCGTGGGCTCAGGAGTGTTGAAATCAGTCATGTTGCCACTACCGCCCCCAACAGGGGGTCCAAGCTGCACCGGGGGAGCCAGTATCCTTCGCAGCCTCTCATCGCTACTGAACATGCCTTCATCAATGGACTTTGACTGGCGAAGACGAGGGGTTGGAGTGGGACCACTTAGGTCATCATCCCCAATATCTATTGACTGGAAGGCGATTGAGTTCTTTTTTGCTTCTAGCCTCTTTTCCCGGTCCCTGACCGCCCCAGCAATAGCTGCCGCGAAAGGGTTGCTTAGAGACAATGGGTCCTCCGGACGCAAACCTCCGCTTCCACCAACAGCAGGCGTGAGAGGTGGGTGTTCAGGTGTGGTGGGCTCAATCTCCATACTGCTACCCTGGCTGCTCTTGCCACTGCTGCTGGTGGAGGGCTCCTTGACGATGATGGTGGGGATGGGGATGGAGGAGCACGTTCGCTCTACAGGCGTAGTAGGCATGGAAACTGGGCCAGAGGGGCTTGCTGGCATTTGACACGTTTTCTCTGGGCTGTCCTCAACATTAGGCTGCTTTACTAGCATGCCCTTCCTTCGAGCAGGTTTCGCTGGCACATACAGTGTCTTATTGCCCACCTCGGAGTAAGGGTTCTCGGGAACCGGCGTGCGCCCTCGAGTACGTGTGCTCTCAAACTGCTCTGAGCTCTGCCGGAAATAACCACGCCTTAATGTACCAACATCAGTAGTTCGGCTAATGGTTGTCACTGCATTGGGTGAGTTCTGGGTGAAGCTGGGTCGTGTGGTGCCGTAGCTCTTGGGTGTAGGGCCAGCAGCTGAGTTGTAGGCAGGCGGCGAAGGGGGTGAAATGGCTGGGGGAGGAGGGATGTCCTCCGAGGTGTCGGGCATAGAGAGGCTGCGGGAGAACTTGAGCAGAGGAGGTGTGAGGAATCCCTGTTTCTCATCCTCCGATGTACCTTGGAGAAATGGAGCAGAAAGAAAAATTATTTGATGACCTAGGGGGAGACATCCCTATTTTTCATTTCCAGCGCTGCCTCCTCGTTCCGCAGGAAATGTCTCCTTTATTAATGCGACCACTTTCTTAACCTTTACTTATCAAAGCAGGGGGTTCCTGAAATATGTGAGAGCCAGATAGATGAGAAAAGTAGCTGACTATAAAATGTTTGCTGCTACAAGTGGAAATTTCCTGGTGAGGTAATTTTACCATTTACTACACAAGTGTTAAATATGTGTTTATGAAATCTTGAAAATGGAAATAAAGACAAGAATAAACATTTATATTAAAAGCTCAATGCTGAATTAAAATCTATTCAGAAGAGCAGCCATGAGGTAGTTATGGAAGCTGTGTGTATTAAAAAAGGTCAGGTCTAAAAATCTCAATTAAAAAACACAACAACTTGCACAAAGTGACAAAAAATGGTTGATGTATATGGTTATTTAGCTTGCAGCTGCCATTTTGGGATTCATCTAAACTGGGAAAGTTTGAAAAAAGGTGCTTGTTTATCTCAGAATAAACATCCTTCATTTCAACTGTACAGTTACACACTTTGCTGCAAAAGTTGTGGAAGCAGGTGCCTTGCTCAGGGGCATTTAGGCAATGAGTGACATCATTTAGGTCCCAGAAGTGACTTATTCCCATGAGTCACATTTTCCCAAGTCGGTCATCAAAACGGATCACGATAAAAAAATGCTTTCACTGCTACTTCATTCACTTTTTGTTATAATAACGATGGCATTTGCAAATCAAAAGAGCTGTGAGTAACATTAGCCTGCATGACGTCCCTGTAGTTCAGCACTGAGAATGAGGTTTCAGCATATGCTTAATGACCTCCAATATTATCGCCTGAAAGCACACTCTGCTGACTTGATCATTCTAATTTATCTATAATTAGCTTTAATATTGTTAGAGCACATGGAGCGAGTCTTCTGAGCATTAACAGGATATTACGACAAGCTAAAAGCACAATTTACTGGACATGCAGTTCACAACTCTGAAAAAACTGACACTCACACACACCCACCAACACACACACACACACATACACACACACACACACACACACACACACACAGTGTATGGACATCATACCTATGGACTTTTGCTTTTTCATAGTGCCCTTCTCAGGTATCCCTAGGAAGGCTCCTGGCACAGTGGGTGGCACCACTGCTACTCCCTGGCGGTCATGATACAAGGACTGCAAACCAGAATGTTGTTAATGACAGAAATACACACTTATCATTAGCTCTCTGCTAGGTTATGGCTCAATTATGGAAAAAAAAATCATAATCACGATAATTTTGGTCAATATTGAGATCACGATTATTCATAACACGATTACTCATTGACTCACGGAACAGAAACACTTCTGTTTTATTAAACGTATCAATCTTCACAGACCCCCCGTGTCTTTTTAAGCTCCGAGTCTATTTCTGTCGAGTTTAGTGACGCATAATCTGCACAGACAGCTGTTTAAATCACAAATATCCTACCGTACGTGTATTTTTGAACTTATTAACAGCATCTACATTGACTGATAAAGGCTCCCAGTCTGTCAGAGATTCTCCTCACTTGCTATGACAAACACTGTCAGTTGAAGCCGACATGCAAACTATTTTGGTTCAGTAAATTTCTGCTGTCAATAATCGTTTTATCTCAATTATCTGTATTTTATAATCGTTGGAAGCCAAAATCATAGTTGTAAATAACATAATGATTAATGGCCGAGCAACAACATTTAAAGGTACTCTGTGGAGGTTTTGCACACGTGTGACGTGATAGACGTTCCTCGCAGTGGTTTCACACTACTCAACTGATCTACAGCTGGTAGTAATGCACCAAGAAATGCAGCAAAGCGAGAGAAGAAGACTGCAACATGGATGTAAACAATGCAGGATTCAAACTTTTGAGAAAAATCAGCTTTGCGTAGGTTTTATGAGGATTCGACACGTTTGTTAGACCTCAAGGATGCACACAAGGAGTAAATATAACTTCTATTTGTTTAAAGAAAACCTCCACAGGGCACCTTTAGGACACGTCATAAAACAGAAGCTGTAAAACAAATTGCTGTGCAACAGGCTTAATTTGCAGAGTCAACACAACCAAAAACATCATCTAAACACACTTAAAATGAATATAAGACCACAACATCTTCAAACCTTAACATCATAACATACATTATAATCTCTGTAGTGAAAATATATTTTAAAAAGTCAGCTATTTAAACTTATCTTCCACCTTTGCCTGTATTATCAACATCAAGTGAGTTAAATTCTGTTCTTCTTACGTTCATATCGGCCTGCGTAACCAAGCAGCGACTGGATGGGCGTGGTTTGATTGTGGCGATCTTCGTATCAACCGGCGATGCCTTCTGGGCGTGCGTCATCTCTTCGACTTTGTCTGCAAGACAAGACAAGGGGACCCGTAATTCATGAGCAACGAAATCTATGGGGGGAGGGGGGGGGCAGGACTTAACTTGCAAAGCCTTAAAAAAAAAAAAAAAAAAAAGGTTCTCATGGGCCAAACGCAAGCTAATCATTCACAGTGACCCTTCCTTCTGTTTCCACACTGAGTTGCGGATGAAACTGCAACAGAAAACATTGAAACATTGAATCTTTGAGGGGGGGGGGGGGGGGGGGGGGAGAGGACGGGGACAAGAGGACTTGGATGAAATGTGTTGGGTGTGTCCAGCCTTGGAAGCCGTGCAAGCTCTTTCCAAACAGCCGACTCAGCAGCATCATCCAACTCTCAGGGTCGTTCCCTCGATTAATGTCGAATGAGCGATGAATGTGAAGTCTGCCAAGTTTGACGTTATCTTTCCCAGTGTGTCTCTTTTTTTTTTTTTTTTTTCTGAGCTTGCAACATGGGAAAGGTGTCAACAGCAAATTTGGCAGAACTGAACTTCCCTCTGGTGTGTGATGATGCCATCAGATAGAGTCCACCTGAAGAGTTTTTGCTCAGAGAAGCTACATGCTAGCCCTGATCTAGCCTCTTACTGTATGACCTGGCTGGCTAGCTCTGTCTAGGATGTAGAAAGAAAGCTTCCATGCATTACGGGGTGTGATTACTTAGAGTGACTTGGAAAACAATCCTCTTCTTCTGCGCATCTACACACAGAGGAGAGGAGTGGGGAGAGGAGGAAAGGGGAGGAAAGGAGCATCAATGACCTTAACTACAGTTAGAGCTAAAACACAGACATACACACACACACACACACACACACACACACACACAAAGAAAAAAATAAATAAAAGATGCACATTTCCTCTCTCTCTCTCCGATCTGTTTCCCAATTGGATTGCAGCTAAAGCATATCACACAACACGTACCACAGTTGCCCTGGAAACGTATCTGTGAGTGAAACATTTCCTGGAATAAGCCTCCCCCTCGTCACTCACACACACACACACACACACACACACACACAAGCCTGTAATGACACAAGAGGAAAGAAAAGAAAGCACACACACACACACACACACACACACACGTAGAAAAGAAAACATGCCAGCAGACCTTTTTTAGGTAAAATGAACAAACACTGACTTATAGCACCAGTATTTCAACATATGCACAAACACACACACACATACACACATACGTACATTCCTCTATATAAAGTGTTTTATAAATCCTCATCAAGGGTCTGTCACAATGTTTCTTTGCTTCTGAGGCTTCAAAAAAATCTCCCAGAAACTAAATAATGTGGGCTCGCTGCTGTTAGTGGTGCAAATGAAGGTTCTGGGTCTGCCTGCAGCATCCTGAAGTGAGTTTCTCCTTCTAATCAAAAGGGAATAATGAGACTACTCAGCATCCAAGCAGTGCATTATCTAAACTGAGTCTAGAGGAAGGGGAAATAAAAAAAAAAAATTAAAAAAAACTGTGATTGTGAACAAGGGAAAGAGGAGCTCAAACATCTTTCAAATTTGACATCACTACAACGTTTAATCATGCACCGACAACAGTTAAAACACAACGGATTTCAAAACAGCTGTCATCAGAAACACATTGTAAATCATGCAGATATGCTACAGTACAGGTCTAACACCATTGGGTTTGACTTAAAGGAGCTGGACAAATCAAATTAACATATATACTGAATCAATAATACAACAGTGTTAGTTCATCACAGTGAGGTGGGGGGTGGGGGGGTGGGGGGGGGGTACGTGACATAAATCAATCATTGGAAATAATAGCGGACCAGACTTAAACATGCCTACAGTAACTTACCACCTTTCTTTTTCCTTAGAGTGGCTTTGGGGGGGTGACAGAAAAAGATTTCTGAGTCTTTAAAGCACAGAAACAGACTCTTCCCCAAGCTGATCCTCTCCGGACATGTATTAAGACCACTTTACTACTTTATAATAAAAATGACATCTACTCTTTCTCACTCAATAAAAAATCCAGAATCTATGAATATGCAAATATATTCATGGCGGCGCGCAGCAGCAGCACAGCGGCTTCTCTATATGGACCCTTCTTTTAACGTAGGTAAGTGTGCAGATAACAGGACCAGTGCAACAAGAAGGAACAGCCCAACTGAACTTCTGAACATTATCAACAACTCGTCCGCCTCACTTCCACTGAAGCTCAGCAGACTGCAGCTCCTGAGGACACAATTCCCAGTGGCAGCGGACTGGTGAAGCAGATTACAACGACTCAGAGGCGAAGAGGAAGCAAACAGAAGCAGGGAAGATGTTAGCAGGACGGTCTGTTAGCCAAGCTAAAAGCTAACGTGACCGGGCTAACTATTCCATCGCTATTTCTGGTAAACGTTCGCTCACCGGGTAACAAAATGGATCTGATCCAACTGAGACTGAGTTCATCAGTAGATGAGGAACTGTTGTGTTTTTCTCTTGATGGAAACAACTCGACAGGTTGCTTTTCTTCCATGCAGATCGGAATCATCTGTTGGGGAAAACCTGAGACTCTGTGTATAATTATCTTTGATTATAAATGACTGATTCCTTCGATTTGTGACGTAGGAAATCCTGCCTGACTGAATCTGTGTTTCTGAGACTGTCGTTGGTACACTGCAGCCATGGCGACGGCTGCTTATTTCACTCCTTATGAAAAACACCACATGGACACGTTAACAAGGTTAAAAACTTTGGAGGGCGTCTTTAAAAAGTATTCAGTCAGTGTTTTTTACATTTTCCCACTTCAGCAGATGTTGTACATCACATTATTTACATTTAGATATGAAGACACTAAAGCACTTTAGACTTAATGCTACCAAGCAGCACTATTAATCCTGCGGCTGTATATAAAGTATAGAATGAAATGCAAATGTGTCAAATAAGCAGCTCTGGAAAGAAAAACATGCTGACCGTCGTTTTTTTTTTTTTTCTGTCATCATTTTTCTGCAGCGTCAGCAGATTCTCTCTCCTGTCATTCATTCACCCTTCACCTCTCCGCCTGCTCTGCACACCTTTGATACACGGCGTAAAGCTGCACTTACTAATGATTGATCCATAAATGTGTGCAGTAAATCACAAACTGCACCCAATCTTGGGCTGCAAATAGTATTTTCATGATTGATTAATCAGTTTTTATTCTTTTGATTTATGAAAATACAGTCAAAATGCTCGTAGCAACTTCCCACAGCCCGAGGTGATGTCTTCCATTTACTTTCTGTTCCAACAGTGAAAAACCCAGTTATTCAATAGTTTTGAAATGATGTAAATGATGAATCAATTATCAGAACTGTTGTACCATTAATTAATCTACTAATTGTTTCAGTGGTTAACGGAGTTTCTTGAGGTGTTTCTACGTGAAGGTGAGTCACCTTATCTGAAATAAAGATCAACTCTGTTAACATAACGAAACATTTAGACACTTTTATGAAATAAAACATTAATGTTCAGGGTAAAAGCAAATGTGATATATGTACTGTAGGCTGTCATACACTGAATAAACTCATCACGAGATGTCAGGATCTGCTGAATGATGTCCTGCGAGAAACCCTGGTCCTTCCTTTCTCCTTATTATCTCATATAGTTCCTCCCTCCAATGCTCCTTTCACACTTCTTCCCTTCCCTCCTCCCTTCCTTCTTCCCTTCCTTCCTTCCCTCCTTCCTTCCTTCCTCTCTCAGGCCTGCTCCGTACCGGTGTGGCCTCTCGAGTCAGAATCGCTGACTGTCCTGTCTGTCAGAAGGTATTACTGCAGGACAACACTGCACTTTTAATGCTGAGCACAGAGTTTCCTTTGAGGTGGTGCTCATCACACACACACACACACACACACACACACGCACACATACACACACACATGTGCACGCACACACACAGATAAAACAAGTAAACAGACAAATAAAATACAATAATATGATACTAATGTCATGTTTCTGACATATTAGCTCTGTGTAGCCACAGTGACTACGTTTACACGCACACTAATATTCCACTATTATTCCGACTATGACAATATACCGAATTTGATACGGGTCATGGAAACAGCATATTCTGTTTGGATATTCCGAATTATTCCAAATGTAGCACTTTCTGATTAAGACATGTGGGAATGCTGGTATAATTTGTGTTTTAGGAGCATTGTTTGAACATTATGTGTGCGACACATTCGGATGCGTCTCAGCTGGTTTTTACAGTAGTTTGCGACACGCAGCCTCGTCTGTTAACGGTCAAACCAACTACGTACATCATGGGGGTGTTGTACGTTAATGGTAGTATGTGCAGCTGCATGTAAAAGATAATATTAGTGGAATATTCACTTTCATTAGCCGTGTGAACAACTTAGTAGGAAATTTTCGGAATGAGAGCGAAAACAGGAATATTTTGTGTGTGTAAAGGTAGTCAGTGACAGCTCATGGGTGAAGGGTTTATAGAAGCAAGACTCCTTCATGCATAAATGCAAAGGAGGACAGGAGATGAAGAGGGAGGAGAAGCAGATTTCTTCTTTTTTTGTAAAGCCAAACTAAAGCAAAATGATCAAATGATGGAAAACTTAAATTGCATTAGCCTGAGTTTCATTCAGCCGCTGCGAGCCGATGGATGTTGCAGTCGGGGCGAAATGGATGGCAAAAGGTTACGCAGCATTAACTGCTTACCTTTATCCACTATTGAGAGATTAACCAATCAATGAGAATAGGAAAAAGGGGAACAAAAAAAAGAGAGAGAGAGAGAGAGAGAGAGAGGTGCTGTTAGACACTGACCTCCTAACGCCATCGTGAACCAACGGCAAACTAAGACGCCCTTACCGAGTTCCTCCAGCTCAGAGGTCATGGACTTGGAGCGCATTGACAGGGCCGTGGTCGGGGCTCTCTTTGGTGGTGGAGGAGCTGAAAAACATAGATAAACAAGCATTACATTTTCTTATAGTCTAGTTTTTGTTAGAGCAGCTAAAAACATCACTTCAGTCTAATTTAAGTTACTTGGATGCTCAGTTTGAGGGACCCTGTGGAGCCAGTGGAGGGGGGGGGGTTTGACCTCTAGTAACACTATGGAGCAGTTTTTCTGTGCTTGTGCACGCAGGTGACATGTGGGTGATGTTATACACAGTCCTGCCAACCGTCTCAAACTATTCCACTGATCTACAGGTGGCAATTATTGGCCAAGAAATGCAGGAATGTGCCAACAGAGGCAGGAAAGACAGCAAGCGAGTAGAAATGAATGTAAACGGTGCAGAATTTAACTTAAAAAAAAATCAACTTTGCAAATATTTTATGAGGAAGGAAATTTATTCAGCACGTTTCTTAGACCTCAAGGATAACACACACAATGCATCTCGGTGAGTAACACTGAATGTAAATGTAACTTTTTGTTTGTTTTACAAGAAAACGCCACAGGGCGCCTTTAACTAAACTAACAGCCAATGAGAGTTTAATGTAGAGACAGCGGTCAGTCATGAAGGTCAAACTGATGTCTGGGCCACAATGAAGCTTTAAAGCAAGTCTACGTAAACAATCTTCCTCTAAGAAATGAAACATTTAATTCATAAGCATAACTCGATACACTCAGGACTGTTGTTACAACCTTACTTGGTCTGATATGACTATTAGCTTATGACGGCTAATATTAGCTAATATAGGCAAACTTTATATAGATCTTACTATGTAACTGATATCACTGTTTCAGCATTTATTGGCCACAGTGGCTGCTGTTCAGCAAAACTTACATAGGCTCCATTTAATTATATAGTTAATTTCATTGTGTTGGTGCGCAGGTTTGAATTTTTAATTGCCAAATTGTTTTAATCAAACATCTGACATGTTCTGTTTATGAGGCATTAATCCCACATTAATAGGAAATAAAATATCTTCAGATCTTAACTGATTTCCAAAAGTCTTCTGGTTGTTTTTGACTTTTCTCAGTCAGCAGATCTACAGGAAATATATGAACTGGTTATTTTTGTTGTTTGTATTGTGAACATGGACTAAGTCAAGTTTATTGCTGCCTCTGAGGATGTTATAATATGTTGGAGATACAACTTTTATCAGATCAATACAGGAGAAGAAGTTTAAGCTTATTTTTTGAATCCATGTGTGATAGGAGGAGAACACTAAACACTGAACATCATAGTCACTGTTACCTCAGTTTCTGATAAATATCTTATTACCTCTGAGTGGTCAAACTCTGTAAAGTATCATCTACAGGTTGTTGTACCTTTTTTGCGTGCTGTGTCGTCAGGGTCCAGATTCCGGCTCACTGTCACCACCTTGATCAGGAGCCGGTTGCCTCCCTGGCGGATCATGTTGACCACCTGTCTGTGGCCCACCTTCACCACATTCTCCTGGTTCACCTGCCCAACAAACAGACACACACAAGAGTACACAACAGAAGATACATTAGTGGCAGGAAAATCTTCTTCCAGGAATCAACACATTCCTAAGAAAGTTTTCTTAGTCTCCAGCATATTGTGACACGTATCATCAGAGATATTAGAAGACGAAGAAGAAGAAGAAGGAGAAGAAGCAGAAGAAGAAGAAGGAGAAGAAGAAGAAGAAGCAGAAGAAGAACAAGAAGAAGAGGGGGGAGGAGAAGAAGAAGGAGAAGAAGAAGGAGAAGCAGAACCAGAAGAAGGAGAAGGAGAAGAAGAAGAAGAAGGAGGAGGAGAAGAAGAAGAAGCAGAAGGAGAAGAAGAAGAAGCAGAAGAAGAAGAAGAAGCAGAAAGAGAAGAAGAAGAAGGAGAAGAAGAAGAAGAAGAAGAAGAACAAGAAGAAGAGGGGGGAGGAGAAGAAGAAGAAGGAGAAGAAGAAGGAGAAGCAGAACCAGAAGAAGGAGAAGGAGAAGAAGAAGAAGAAGGAGGAGGAGAAGAAGAAGAAGCAGAAGGAGAAGAAGAAGAAGCAGAAGAAGAAGAAGAAGCAGAAAGAGAAGAAGAAGAAGAAGAAGCAGAAGAAAAAGAAGAAGAAGAAGAAGCAGAAGGAGAAAAAGAAGAAGAAGAAGAAGCAGAAGAAGAAGAAGAAGAAGAATTTATAAAGCACTTTTCAAAACCAGGTTCACAGAGTGCAGCTGCAAACCTACAACGACTATGAATATGATCCATATTTTACTCAAAGACAAGAAAAAGTTATTGAAAGAATAAAAACAAAGAAACAAATCAGGGCAGCGAAGCGTCACATAAATACCTCTGAGAGGAAGAAAGTCTAGAAATGAGATTAGAAAACACAGAGTTTGCTGACCTGACCCCCGAGGGGAGACTGTAATCCATCAAAAATAAATCAATCTGCAATTATTTCGATAATTGATCAATCAAGATAAATTACCAAACATTACCTGGTTCCAACTTTTCAATTATGAGGATTTGATGCTTTGCTCTATCGTATGTTTTAGTGAACTGAGTCTATTTGGGTTTTGACATTTAATAGACCAAACAATTTTCTGATTGATTAATAATGAAAATATTGATTAGTATGAGCACTAATGCAGGATGTACTGTAGTATTAAACTGGGACAAGTTTTTTTTTTCTCTCAAGGTGAAAAGTTTCCCGCTGTGACTTTAACAGTTTAATCTGAACAGGGTAATTTTTTGCTTTAAACTCATCCTGCACATATCGGCTGACAGCACTAAGAAGACTTCAAGGAAAAAGCGGAAAAATTCAATTTGAAAACTGACCATGGATATGCTAATATGGCGGTAGCGGGGTGTTAGCTCTTTCTCTCTACCCGTCCTACCGCCCATCTTTATAATTACAATATTCATGTTAGCGGCAGGAGACGGAGCTACAGTCTGCCTTCAAAGACAATCGGAACAAGTTGTGGCCAAAAAAAAAATCTTCCTGCCGAAAATTCAGCGACAATCCGGTTATAATCAAAGGCGATGCGCGTGTGTGTGTGTGTGTGTGTGTGTGTGTGTGTGTAGAGTTCACAGACACCAGCAGGCCACATCCAGCTCATATATTAACATCTCAGTGCAGCCAGAACCCCCAAAAAAAAAACGCTGCTGCACACCCCGACGCTCATATTAGATTTTTTGGCTCTTCAAATAAACACACACACACATTTTTATACTTTCTCTTTGAAACACATACACACTAGCCCACATGGATGGTTTTTAATCTCATTACTGCTCGTCTAATTTAATATGGGCCTTGTCGGACCGCTCTTCTCATCTCCACTCCAGTCTGCTGCCTCTGCACCCCTCCTCTCTTCTTCCAGACAAATAGTGGAGGAGGGGTCAGATGAAGTGATGAAAGAGAGAGACTCGCCTGAAGCGACAGAAGAGGGGGGGGGGTGATGGATGAGAAGAGGGAGAGAAAGCTAAAGTGGTGGATGGGTGGGGGGGGGACGTAGAGGTCGATGGGAGTGACGGTGGTGAGGCGAAGAGATGGAGACAGAGAGAGAAAAGAAGAAGAGTTGAGACTTTATTTTTCTCTCTTTTTTGGGTTTTAATCTCACAAAAATGCTGCTCGGGCGTCGCGAGGGCAGACATTTCGGTAATTAGAGAGAAATGCTCCCAACAGCTGTTTCGGTGTGACCTCGTGTTCCCTCCGACGACGACACGCTGAGATCCGCTGATACGCTACACACACATGCAGACAGACGAGTACACTAGTTCACATATAGGGGTAGTTTTATGTAATCTGCTCTGTCTTTCCACTGTATTACATAATAATACTAAAAGGATGGACACACACAGATGAATATTTTCATCTAACAAAAATCACGTTAAAGAGCCATTTTGGATTTGTTGTGTGACTGATTATTTTTGGAAAAGCTTTACAAGGAAGACAGGTGACAAAAAAGTTGAAACACACTTATCTTTATAGTTTATATTTATATATTTTACTGTTGTGATGGGTCTTCTTACTCTACTCCCATCTGTGCAGATACTGGGAGTCAGCTAGCAGGTGGAGCTGGGAGGTTTTTGCCTTGTACCTGCCCATCTGGGAGTCTCTCTCTCTCTCTCAGATGGGCCTACTGCAAGGGCCTCAGCCTTCTTCTTTTGTTTGGTTTGTTGCACCATCCAACACTCTTTACACCACATTTTCACTCATCCATACGTTATTAACACAACTGATGTTTCTCCGACTTACATGCCCCACCGGTTAGTTGATATATTATTTCGCTGAGTTAAATAAATTACTTTTTGACTGATATGTCTGTGTGTGGCCTCCCTTCTTGTTGCCAACCTTGAGCCAACACTGTTTTTTCTTTCCAGCTATAGGGTGAATATTTCTTTCCATCATCTCGCTCTATTTACTGACCTGCTTGTACGATATGAAATTGCTTGTTTGCTCGCTGTTCCTGCAGTAAGAACAAAGATTGGTGGAGATTCTTTTAGTTACTATGTATTACACTTGCCAGAAGGGTTAGGGTTAGGGTTAGGGCGTCAGGGCGTTAGGGTTGGGGTGTTAGGGTTTGGGTTCGGGCGTTAGGGCATTAGGTTTAGGGTTAAGGCATTAGGGTCAGGGCGTCAGGGCATTAGGGTTAGGGTTAGGGCGTCAGGGCGTTAGGGTTAGGGCGTCAGGGCATTAGGGTTAAGGCGTTAGGATTAGGGCGTCAGGGCATTAGGGTTAGGGTTAGGGCGTTAGGGTTAGGGCGTCAGGGCATTAGGGTTAAGGCGTTAGGATTAGGGCGTCAGGGTTAGAGTGTTAGGGTTAGGGTGTCAGGTCATTAGGGTTAGGGAGTCAGGGCATTAGGGTTAAGGCGTTAGGGTTAGGGCGTCAGGGCGTTAGGGTTAGGGTGTCAGGTCATTAGGGTTAGGGCGTCAGGGCATTAGGGTTAGGGTGTTAGGGTTAGGGTTCGGGCGTTAGGGCATTAGGGTTAGGGTTAAGGCGTTAGGGCGTTAGGGTTAGGGCGTCAGGGTTAGGGTGTTAGGGTTAGGGTGTCAGGGCATTAGGGTTAGGGTGTTAGGGTTAGGGTTACGGTTAGGGCATCAGGGCATTAGGGTTAAGGTTAGGGCGTCAGGGCATTAGGGTTAGGGTTAGGGTCAGGCAGGAGTCTGACTTCTACCAGCCTGAGGAGCACATCTGGCTCACTGTACGTACTCCATAAGGCCTCACAGATGTTTAGAGTTTATTGTACACACATTTTTTTCCTTTTGTATTTAGATTTTTCACCAGTGTAGAGAAAGCAATGTCCTGTTAAGAGTTAAATGAAATCTCAAATGGAAGTAAGAAGGACTGACAGTCACATTAATAAAACAGAAATTAGAAAGTATACAATATGCAGGCTCGGTGAAAGCAGGCAGAGAACGACTACTGAGGAGATTTTTAATGTTATATCCTCTGACAAGTTACAAATTTGAAACTCATTGGGGGAAAAAAAGCAGGCTGAAACCGTACAGTTCTCCACTTCCTTCTAATATCACTTGACTATTGTATTCATGTGTTTATTTACTTATGTTTATATCAGGTTTTCCTCCTTCTCTCCATTTCCTGCCACTTATCCAGGCACAGTAGTCCAGACATCCCTCCTCCCCAAGCAACGTCTTCCAGCTTCTCCTGGGAGATCCTGAGGCGTTCCCAAACCAGATGAGAGTCATAATCCCTCCAGCGTGTTCTGGGTCTGCCCCCGGGGTCTCCTACCATCAGGACACGCCTGGAAAACCTCCAAAAAGGAGGCGTCCAGAAGGCATTCCTTATCAGATGGCTCAGCTGGCTCCTTTTCGATGTCAAGGAACAGCTGCTTTACTCTGCGCTCCCTCTGGATGTGTGAGCTCCTCAACCCCCCATCTCCACCCCACAGAGGAAACTCATTTCAGCCACTTGTATCCACAGTCTCTTAGTCACTCATCAAACCATGTGACCACTGATGAGGGGAACGTAGATCGACAGGTGAGCTGAGAGCTTCGCTTTTATGCTCAGCTCCGTCTTCCTCACAACGGTAAAACAGCCACATTACTGCTGAGCCGCCTGTCAACCTCGCTCTCCGTCTTACACTCACTCACTCACACACAATACCCTGAGATACTTGAACTTCTGGTTCACTTGGGGCAGCAAATGACTCCCAACGCGGAGGGAACAAACCACCGGCAGAGAACCATGACCTCAGAGCTGGAGACTCTCTTCCAGACCGCTACACAGTCCCCAGTACCTGCTGGAGGTCCCGGTCTGATAATCAATGTAACAATAAGTACTTTTAGTACGTGTTGTGCAGGCTTACTTAAAGATTCTTGACTGCTGGTTGGATGTCAGTGGTTGTTGAAGCCATTCTTAGTTTAATTGTCAGGAATTCAGACATTTTAGGTCAGTCAGAGATTGATAATATTCATGTTTCCACCCAAATATAATGCTAATAATCACATTTCCAGTAAATCGTAAAAAGTGACGATTATTCTCCAGTCTGGAGACATTAAACCATTTTGCAGAAGAAGACGAAGAGATCCAACAGGATGGAAACAATAAAAGAGCGCCGAGCGATCATTAGTCTGAGAAACGCTGATCGCTCCACACAGACATCACAGTTAACATCTGCCTCCGTTTCAGTGAAACCTTCAGTGACTTTTAAGTTTTATATCATTTATCATATTAAGTATTAGGGATGTGCAGAGAGTCCAGTATTTGTATTTGTATCTGTATTTGTTGAGGCAGCAAAATTATTTGTATTTGTATTCGAATAAAAGTGGAAAGAGGCTTAAAAATCCTGTTTTTGTTTTTATTACGCTTTTAATTTCAGAAAATTAAAGTGTTACAATAAGTGTTCATGAATAAACTACCTTACGAAGGAGGTCCCCACACCGGGTCTTGAACTGGAGTCTCCCAGATCATAGACGACTGCGCTGACTACTGAGCTAAAACTTTACTCATCACCTCATTGCAGACAGACCTCTAACTAACAAATATTTTTTAAAATATTTGTATGAAACAAATATTCGTAAAAAAAAAAAACATTATTTGTGCTTTGCCGAATAATGTATTTGTATTCGGGCACACCCCTATTAAGTATGTCTCATTTTGTTTTTAATCGATAAACCAGCTGTTTCACCTCAGTCAGTGGATAGAAATACTCTTAATTTCCAGATTTGACAAATTCAGCCCCAGTATAACCAATAAAAAAGCAAAAAGCAATAAACCGAGTCAGCTGCTGTGTCAATACATCCATTATAATCACCAATATGCACCATCATAGTTTCCAAAAGGCCAAAAATTGATCAACAATGAAAGAGATTCAGCTCACTGTTCCGCTATATTAACAGTAATAATATGAAATTTAATTTATTTTTATTTATTTTAAAGAAATAATTCACCTTAATGGATCTCTATGTCTGTAATTTACTGGTCAGACTGTGGCGTCGTGGGATAAATCAATGCGTCGGTTATCAGATACATGCAGACAATTAGTGATATTGATCAGTTTCCACGATCATTGACTCTGGCGTCTCACACTGACACACACAGAGAGGATTATATGGGTCACAGAGGTTTCACATGTGTGTGTGTGTGTGTTAGTAGAGTGTCGTATCTCCGGCCGGCTGGAGTAGAGAAAAATGTAAAAAGAGAGAGATGAAGCCCGACGGCCATAAACTGCCAAAACGCTCCTGAACCAACAAGTACATGAAAGAAAAACAGCATTAAACCAGCAGCTTTATGGCTGAACATTAATAGTTTAATCAATAGCACACACACACACACACACACACACACACACAAACACACACAAGGAAATCAGGCCTCCCAATACAGAATGAATGTAAAAGTCGGTCTTCTGTCACATCAAGCAGAAGGGCCTATTCAGAAGCCATTATCATTATCATAACCATTACAATAGTTCCACAACATTAAGCATCATTCGGCCCATTTAGCCGAACACGGGCAGCCCTGAATCTATCTGATCGCTCAATCCAATCTCATCCGGAGCGACTACCCCGACCGACGTTCACTGACAGTCGCTAATCTGATTAATCAATTATAATCTGACCTATACAGGCACACACGCTGCGATGACACGCCGCTAATCCAGCCTGTCGGAGCAGGGAGGGGTCGACGGGCTCGCGGCGAGGTCAGCTGATGATACAGATACAGACCAGTATTTGCAAATACATCAAAACCAAACACTGAATAGTTATTGATTTAAATATCACAATAAAAAAAAAAAAACTTTACATGATCAAATAAAACCGTGGGTCCAAACAACGTTACATATACAATACAAATCTGTCAACACTTTAATAAAATAAAACTACTCAACAACATGGTCACATTCTGATGTTTGTAGGAAACTATGCAACATAATAAAACACTTGTCTGCAGGAGATGATTTCACACTAATATACTTGTTTGTGTTGGTGCTGCAACCAACTTGGACCTTTGGGAATCTTTTACTTTTGCAAGAAAGTATATGACAAGTACTTAGAAATCTAAATATGCATCTGCAATATCTCACTGGCTCTTTTTTATTTTTTACAACTGTTATGTTAGATGTTACTTTTGTTTTAGGGCCATTCAACCAGGGACTGTGTGATAATCCAGTTGAAAAAAAAACAACATTTTGCTGGTTTTTCATGACAAATTCTACAAATTCTTCATCATATATCTGAATTTAGTTAAAAAAGTAGGGCTGTAGTCTGCTGGTCGACTGGTCGATTAGTTGGTCGATATGCTCTCATCCGACTATTTCTTGCAGCGGGAGGGACAGACTAACAAACAACGGGGGTCCTACATAAATAAAATTGACTTGACTTAAACCATCTAATCCAAAGGTGGATTAGTTAAGAAGTAGGAGGTTCTTGTAGTATCAAGGTGAAGACTGAAGTGAGAGAAATGGGACAACATGGTGAAGAGACACTGAGAGGTCTGAGGCGATGAGAATACAAGATGACCTCCATCATCCTTCATCCCAGACTGACTGCAGAAACATATGAAGAAGAAGCTGCAACAGACAACAAGTCCATAATCCAACCAGCTTTAACCAGCTCTCTGTGCTGGTAGAAAACCACCAAGTCCTCCAAACTAGACGACAAAACATGTAGTTTGTCATTGCCCTCAAAAATGACCAATATGAGTGTTTTCTGATCTGATGCTAAATCATTGTTTTTCTTACATTGTCATTCGGCTGATGCTTTTGCCCAAAATGGCTTAAAATAAGATTAGAACCACACAGGAGCAGGAGATAGATATCATCCAAAACTGAAAGTCTTTCCCTTTTAAACAAATAACTAACATCATTTGTCAGTAATGTAGAGAGGACAGAAACTTTTCTCTAATTCCACAAAGACATGGAGGTGATGGTTTTGTCCAGACTTTCAGATCTACAGTAGAGATGCAGTTCCGATACCAATACTGACACCTGGGCTTTGGGTATCGGATGAGAGCGAGTACTGATCTGATATCAGTGTTTAATTAATAAGCTGTATGACTCACTGTGTGGAAGAGACTGTGATCATTTGTTTTATGTGTGAGGCAAAATGAGGCTTGACTTAAACGTTGTAAAACAAAATGTAACAAATAAATACATAGATATAAATGTACTGAACTGCTATTTATCAACATAATGGTATCTGATACCAGATCGGCTCATTGTCATCAATACCTGATCCAGCTATTTGAGTCAGTATCGGACTAATACCCAATATCAATATCAGTATCAGTGCATCTCTAATCCACAGAACTGGCCCTTTCATCTCTCACGATGGGGGTGACCAGACAGGAGACATCAGCCAGACCAGACCAGACCAGACCAGACCAGACGCTGGACTCTCAAACCCCTGAGAGACAGACGGCTGACAAGATAATAAAATTAACAACAGGATGTGAAGACACTTAAATGGCCCTTTGGGTCATTTTATCTGAAGAACACAAGTCACGAGACTGAATACACACACACACACACACACACACACACACACACACACACACACACACACACACACACTAACACACCATTTTCATCTCCCAAAAATCATGCTAAAGAGCCTTTTTGGATTTGTTGTGGGACTGATTTTTGGAGAAGCTTTACAAGGTGTTTTACAAGGATCTGGTGACAAAAAACACACCAATCTTTACAGTTTATGTTTGTGCTGCTTGTACGATATGAAGCTGCTTGTTTGCTCGCTGTTCCTGCAGTAAGAACAAAGATCGGTGAAGATTATTTGAGTTACTATGTATCACATTTACCAGAAGATCTGAGGCAGCAGTCTGACATCTACCAGCCTGAGGAGCACATCTGGCTCACTGTACAACTCCATCAGGCCTCGCAGAGGTTGAGAGTTTATCGCACGCACATTTGTTTTTCTTCTCATTTAGATTTTTCACCAGTCTAGTGAAAGCCGCTGTTCTCCAGAAAGTGTTGTTTTATTTATTTAACCTTTATTTATACAGGCTCAGTTGTTTGTGCAGCTATCCTCATTAGGACTTTGTGGACAGCTGAACCTAAACCCTTCTCACACCTCCCAAATGACCTTTTACCTCATTAGGACGGAGCTTTGGTCCCCATGAGGACTACTGGTCTCAACAAGGTCGCTGTTTATACCAGAAAAGGTCCCAAAGATGTAACAAAAACACGCACACACACACAAATGTAGGACACAGTCTGGACCCCTGCTGTCTGCAGTCAGATCAAGGAGATCAAAGGACTGTAAAATATCATGAACTTTAAAACATAGTTTTATATTCGTCTGAGGCAAACTATGTTAGTATGTGTATATATAACAATATGTGCTCTAGTTATACTTTTATTACACTGCCATCTATTGACTACGGATACCAAAATCTCTGTAACCTTAGAGACTTTAATAACCTACAGACATGCACAAATATGTTGTGTAATAAGGCATTTTTAATTATTGCATGATCAAATGAGTGTTGTTTAACCTCTGTGCAGTCGTAGTACTGGAATAATCTGGTCAGTTAATTACTCAGGAACTCACTGCTGAATGATTGAGTGACCTGTTTTCTGTATATTTTATATAAGACACTACTATGTACAATTTTATGCTAAGAATCACGATTGATTGACCGTAGTGATGGACTGAAGTGTGTGATTCAAATGAAGAGTCAGGAAGTATGAGCAGCCATTTTAGTTCCAAACTACATTTTCTCCTTGAAACAAAGGATGAACATTCATTAGAGGTTTTCACGCCCTAAACACACCCAAAACCCAAAACCCTGCCTACGAGTTGATAAAAGGAGCAGACTAGTCCTCATCTGAGCTCATCCAGACTCTACTCAGGTTATCTAAGTTTGTCTTTTCTCTAGACATCTAATCTATTCATCTTTTGTTTCCTCACCTACAGTATGTGAGCATTTTAACCTTTTTCTAAAACAAGCATAAGCTTGCATCTCAGTATCGAACTGAAGGAAATCTTATTCTTTTTCTTTTTATATTTTTGTACCACAATAAGTCTCAATTTTTTATAGTAATTTTGAAGTTTGTTGTCCGGCCAGAAGAACTGCTCCCAAGACCATTTGATAAGTCTCAGTCGTCTCAGTTTTCATTGGTCGGTTAGCCGCCTCAAGCTCCACTCAGGAGCTGCACCTTGTCAAAATGAGGTCAGAACCTCATATATGGATGGACCGTATATGAAACGCTAGAGGGCTTTTAATATGAAACAACGGATACAGGAAGTGGTGACACATGGCGACACCCAGCTGAGGTGACCGATGAAACGTACCATCTCTACACTCATTCAGATCCCAAAGATCTCAGATCTGCTCATGGAGGTTTTTGGGGGTCCGCTGTTGCTCGGGTGCTACAGCGGATTCCCCACAACGCAGTCAGCAACCACAAGAACTATGCACATCAATTATTTTCCTCAATAAATCATCCAAACATAATTTGTTGATGGTGTGGTCCTTGCTAGTGAAGTTGATTATTTCCTCTGGCGTCCCACTGTTCCTCAGTTCACTATCACCAACTAAATGATCTGTTTATCTCCCCATTTAAAGATCTTTTATTCATTTGTTTGATTCAATTTTTCTTCAATTATGTACTCCTCCTTAATGACTCATTTATCATGTTATTGATAGACATTTAGCTATAAATAAATGTCCACATTTACCGGCAAGACGTTGTCTGTGTGTGTTCTTTAAAGCAGAAGACAGACGTCCCTGTTTCAGCAAGAATCACAACTTCTGGTCATGAGACTTAAATCCTAAAGTAGTAATATACATCACCTTCCAAAACCTGCCGCCTCCTCGTCCTGGTCAGGTAAATGTAAACATAGTTCACTTAAATGTTTCTATGTGATTCTCTAGAAACCAGCTGGTTACACAGCCCCAAACACTGACTCAGCATTTTCCTTTAAACTGACACTTCCTTTGTTCTTCCGCTGAATGTGTAGAGAATCATACAACAACAACAATAATAATAATGATTATTTTGTTATGTCTGTCTCAGCATGTCGTTCAAAACTGGAGCAAATTCGGCTGAAAAGCTTCGTGTCAACAGGGTTTTATTTATATGCATGAACTGATGTGACTTTTTCTCTCCAGATGCAGATTCTGATTTAATATCAGCTCATTTTTCCCCCTAAATTTAAAATCTTTGTACCTCACTGTGTTTGCAGTGATTTAATGAATGTATCAGACTGTGGAAACACAGTTACATCACAGCTGATATTCTATCCACTTATTTATTAAAGTCAGTATCGGCCCTGATACTGATCCGGCTGTTGAAACTATCATCATATGTAGGTTAGATATTTTTAAAAAAATCATTCACTTTGCAGCCAAATTTAGCCCAGTTATAACCTTGATATCTTTTGACCTGCCAATCACCAAAACCAGGCTTGGCTCTTCAAAAAAAAAAAAGACACTGAATAAACTTGCAGAGAAGAAGAAACAGATAAAAGACGACAGGAAAAAAAAACACAACAACGATACATAAATAATCCAAGTATTCTCTTGCTTTATGCAACAAAGAAGGATTTGATGAAATGCAGCCACACACACTCACAAGAGTGACGTGTGCGTGTACCTGAACACGTCCGCATACCTTCACCCACACATTAAAGGCGTGGCAGTCATCAGAAACACGGAGCTGATCTGCATCTTAAGACTGCATGGGGGAGGGAGGGGGGGGGGGGGGGTTGGGTGAGAGCTCTCTGAATTCAGTGCGTGTGTTTTCCCCTTGTAGGAAGCTGGAGTACATCAAAGACGGCTCATTAAATACAGAAATATACAGACAGGAAAAAGTGTATGAGTGTGTGTGTGTGTGTGTGTGTAAGAGAGAAACACAAGAAAACACGAAGAAGAAGTGAAGGATTGAAATAGGAAGAAGAGGAGGGGCGGGGAGGATGGAGACAAGAGTTTTATTCTGATGACTCAGAGTCCTAGTTAGAAGACTATTGACTCTGATGAATCATGTAGCTGAATATCAAACTGACGATGAGAACACACGTAAGGGCACGCACACACATACACACACACACACACACACACACACACACACACACACACACACTCTGCATGCAGTCCTCAATTCCTTCACCGACGTTCTGCTTCAACCGAGCAAATTACTGTATGAATTTTCCTGGAAACACACACACATACACACACATACACACACATATACACATATACACACAAGGTCAGCCTCACCTCTTGAAATACACTCCGACAGCACGTACAGTGACACTCCTGCGACATACTGCGATGTAAGATACGCAGCCTCGGGGGGGGGGGGTCACTTACAGACTGACTTTGTTGTGCAGCCGTTCAGATCAAACAGAAGTCACGAGACAGAGTTGTTGTCAGCCAATGGCCAAACAGAAATAGATAGCGGCACAGAGGAGGACACTAATGGATAGTTCATAGCGTTAACTACCACTCTGCCCTACTGGCACAGATCCAAACAGTCCCCTCAAAACAGCGACAGGCCGCAAAAACCCCCACGTCTGCATCGCGCCCCGGAGCTCACACCCACTCACCCTGACGCACCAGAAACATCCACACTTTGTTTGCTTCAACCTTTGGGTTCACACGGTGCAATTACAAGTAAAAAGGTCACTTACTCCTCGTGGTATGAAGATAGTTTTGGTTTTACATGCCGAGGTTCTGAGTTATCTGTCTGACTGCACCCACAATTATAATGGAGGTAAACATAGAATACTGTCATCCTTATCTTGTCTGAGAGTATGCAGGGTTTTAATCTTTGATTATGTGATAATTTTTTTTATTATTACTTTTTATTATTTTTTTATCAATTTATATTGTTGTATTATGCATGTTTCTGCTCTCTATACACAGCACTTTATAAAGCCTTTTATCTTTACTATTACTATTATTATTGTTATTATCCTAATCAAAGTGTTTCTAAACATATGTCATATCTAATAGGCACATTTTTGGATGAACAAAAAACAAAAGTACCACCAACCCCTAGTTGCACCTTTCTAGTTAATGGACCAAACATGGCGTCACCCATGTCCCTTCTTGGACAACCATTGGCCTGAAGCCACATGACCATATATCCAACCCATCTTTGTAGACGCCCCATTGGCTGATATGTGTCTGGATGTATATGATTGGTTGTCTTTTATATTTTTTCAACTTTACCTTTTTTCATATCCAACTTACTTTATTTAAATGCTGTTTGTAATGTGTTTTATGATGACCCTGATGAAGGCCACTGAAGGCCAGTGTTGCTGGAGTTCTCATCTCTCTTCTCCTTGCACCTTGGAAGTAGATGAAGTTGTGCCAGAGACCCTTACTCTGAATCTTTGATAATGTGTAATATTTTATAAGTTGATCATATGTCAGAACTAGTAAAGTAACTAGTAACTATATCAGATAAATGTAGTGGAATAAAAAGTACAATATTTCTCTCTGAAATGTAGTGAAGTAGAATTATAACAGCAAAAATTAGAAATATTTGAGGAAATTACAAGTAACTTTAAACTGGACTTAAAAGATAAGGCTGGTGATTTTCTATATTTTTCTTGTTGTCAACAAATCTCATGTTTGGATCCAAACCAACAATGAACTGATCTACTTATAAGTATTGTGTGTTTATCCAAAGCCTGATATATCTTATTCCTCTGTTGTTGTTCCAAAAACTATTAAAAACACATCAGTGAGCCACACCGCTGCACTGGGTGACATGTTGTTTCATTATAAAGCGTTTGGACATGTTAGTTTGTTTAGAAACGGCTCCAAAGACTAATAACAGCAATCACATTTTCAGTCTCTGGAGAGTAGTTCTGTGTAAGGCAGACAACACTGAGCATGCCCAGGAGCACAGTTATATTTACAGCTTCACTAGCTTGTTGTGCTACATATCACAACCTCTTGACTTTGCACTACATTATACACTGTAAATAACTTTAGTGCAAAGTCAAGAGGTTGTAACAGCATGTTCTTGGACGACAGGTCGCAGGTCTACGGCACAGAGGAATAAGATTTATCAGGCTATGGAACAAATTGTTGGTTTGGCTCTGCGCATGAGATTTGTTGACAATAAGTACAGTACTTGAAATGATCTTCCACCACTGAGAGCAGCACAGATGGGTGACATGAGTCGATGACATGTCTCTACATGCATCTGTTTCTTTTCTATTTACATCATAGCGCTGTGATTCACCAAGCATTCATCGCACATATCTCTGGAGTGATGCTGTACAGTATAATAGAGGTTGCAACCTTTGGTTAGACCTATTTTGCACAGTGACATGCAACAAACTGGCAGGACTGTTACTGCAAGGCGCCATACGTTTGTCTTGTGTATTCCACTTATCACTCTCAGTTCTTTGAATGAACTCCATCAACCGTTTTACTAAACTGACATTTGAGACTCAGGTATCTCAGTCCAAACCAGTAGCTGCTCCAGTCTGTTTGGTAGCACCTGGAAGTTCCTTGATGTCCTTCTGATCATATTCTCTATGTTGTGGATATTTTGAGCTCTGATCCTGTTCATGACGCCAAATTGTTGTGGATATTTTAAGCGATGGTCAGCAGTGGGGAAAGGTGCACATGAGACTTTTGATGTCTTAATGCTGGAAATGTTTATTGAAGCACTTGGCCAAGTGGAGAACCAAAACCGATGCTGTCTCTTTCCGTTCTGTCCCCTGAAGGTCCGAGTCCTCGTCTTTATCAGCCTACAATATGAAAAATTAGTCTGATTGGTTCACTAGTTTCTAAACAAGGGACCGTTTAAGTCACATTGCGTGTAATTTCAGCAGTTTCGGTTTGAGCATCTGACTGTATCATCCACCCATCTGTGTTGTTTAGGGAAGCCTCCTCTGACCTTGGTAACCATGGAAATGCTGATATACCCTCTATCAGAGAGGTTCCCGCCTCCCCCAAAACATCACAGACAGCTGAAGTCTCAAGGAGAAGAATAACAGTGTGACCTCAAAGCCGAGCTTGACCCAATGTAACCCAATTTGTAACCTGTAAAGATGGAAAATTCCATAACACTCTATATATGTTATTAATTTATCTTTAACTCTGTCATCTTTTTGCTATCTGGTCTATTATGTACAAACATTTCTTGTCTGTCCATCCTGGAAGAAGGATCCTTCCTCTGTTGCTCTTTCTAATGTTTCTTTCATTTTTTCCTTATTAAATGTTTTTTTTTGAGGAAGTTTCCCCTTAGCGACAGTTGCTGTGTGATTGTGCTGGAGGTGGGAGTGGTGCTGAGAATGTTTGGAGGAGGGGGGGAACTGGATCATACCATTCATCATTAAATAGGGACTTCATTTGATACTGAGCTTTATTTTTTTTTTGTCAATGGACTGCTTTGCCAGATTTCACCCCCATTTGCTTCTTCTTCTTCTCCCAGTGCAGCCATCTTCTAAGGTTTTAGTGTCATATGGTGTTTTGACAGTGGGCTGATGTTTAAACAGCAGCTCCCTGAACACCGTGGGCTCAGCCACGCTGCTCTTTGTGCACCGTACCTATAAATAAATTATTTATAGGAAACGATGCTTCCACTCTGTGTTATTTTAAGACTGAATATCATGTGATTTCAGCGCGTAGCCTTTTGGGGGTTTTGGTGTGTGTTTGTGCACAGCTGCATGTGTGAGAGATTCCTGTTATTCCTGGTATTGATCAGTGTTAAAGTGGGTAGTGAATAAATAGCTGAGGGGAACTGATGATGATGATGATGGAGGGCTTTCTTCCTTTTTTTTCCCACCTCTGAAGCCCCGAGGCTGAAGCAGCAGCTCAGCTCTGTTCCCACAACAAAAATCAATACCTGATATTAGACAAACATGAACTTGACCAGGCTTAGACATGTAACTTGTCATGTGATGTCAGACGAAAGTGTCAAAAACCCCATGTGACAAATTCGTTTATTAGTTGATCAGAAAATAGTGAAAACTGCTTCAGTTTTATATTTCTTAGAGCTCATGGTGACATTTTCAAATGTCTTGTTTAGTCTGAACAGTGAAAAATCTGAAGATATTCAGTTTACTGTCATGGTTGACACAGAAAAGCTTCAAATCCTCAAATACAGAAGCTGAAACCAGCAAATCGTTTGCATTTCTGCCAAAAAAAGAGACTAAAACGATTAGTCGATTATCAAATTAGTTGCCATTTAATATTTTATAATTTGACAAATCAGTGAATTGTCAAATGTCTTGATGTATAGAAAGATGAGAACTCCAGCAACACTTGTAGTATGAGGAACAACTTTATTAGTTAGCCGAAACGCTTGAATTGCCGAATCTTTCTAGACTTCTTTCCCTTCTCCGTGCACCTTGGAAGTAGGTGAAGTTGTGCCAGAGACCCTCACTCTGCATCAAATTTCTTGATGTATCAAAGTTACTGCAGCTCCATCATTTTACACAATATTGTCAGGTGTTCTTTAATATATTCACAGAACAAAGTTGATAGAAATGCACTGATTCACATTCATTTTTTTGGTTTAAAATAGAAATAACTGAATTCTTGGTCACTTAGGGGAAGCTCAGCAAGCTGTAAACTAGTTGAGATAAATGGAAGTTCAGTATTCGTTCCCCTGTTAGTTCTGGTTTAGTCTCCACCAACTCCTGAGAAATATATCTGGCTCTTTAGCTGCTAGATGCTACACTATGAATTTTTCAAACACAACCTTTCTTTAATTTCCAACAAGAAGGTGAATGTCTAACAGAATTGATCTTTTTACCCAGTGGGGGTCTGACAAAATGAAGGTTAACCAGACCTCCTGAAGAGACCACGGCTGACAAAATAACTACATTAACAGCTGACTAGAAGCATAAAGGACCTTTGGGTCATCTGAACCGAGGAACAAGACAAGATAACTAAAATTCACAGCCAGATGTGAAAGATAATAAATAACCCTTTGGTTATTTTAACTGGACATTAAGTCAAGAAGAAGAGACTGAATTCTCTCGTCCACCGAGGACCCCTGAGGAGATGAACCAGGTCTCCTGAGAGACTGCTGGACTGTTAAAGAGACTCTCTTGGGTCTCATTTATCTCCAGAGACTGTCACAGATTCAAGAGTACATTGCTGAGTGACCTAACGTTGGTAGATTCCCTTCTTAGCTTAGTCTTAATTAATGTTAATTAAGCTGTACAATCAGTATATGAACCGGACAATGTTACTGATCATAAAATCACACAAAGAATAATACAACTCTGATAACTGAACAATGAGCCGTTGGAGAAATATTAAGATTTAGGGATAAAACATTTTTCTTCATGTAAAAACATTTATTGACCATTTGACTGAGCTAAATCTTTTAACACTGAAATATGCACAAACGGCTGTATTTAATATAATATTTCATATGTTGTGTGATCAGCTAATTGCTGCTTTAACCTTTTTGTGCATTTCTAACCTTATAGACATTAATATTTTTGACAATGTTAAAGACATGTTTGAACAAAGCCATGTTGAGTGTTTAATAATAATAATAATAATAATAAATTAGATTCATATAGCGCCTTTAAAAACACCCAAGGACGCTTTACAAACAGGCTTGGGGAAGGTGTGTGTTGGTGGAGGAGGTCTGAAAGGTACTGGGGGGGCCAATGTAGGTGAATGAGAGCGGGGGTGATGTGCTGCCAGGGTTCGGTGTGGGTAAGAACCCTGAGCAGCTGAGTTCTGGACATAATGGAGTCTGTCCAGGGTTTTACTGGGAACCCCGAACGGGACTCCGTTGCAGTAGTCCGGATGATTTGAGATGAAACCGTGGATCAAGGTCTCGGCGACGGTGTCGGAAGATGTTCTTGAGGTAGAAAAAGGAGGATTTGGTGACGGATTTGATGTGTGACTGGAAGGAGAGGGTAGAGTCTAACTATTATGACATAAGAGTTATGTTGCCTTTATGTTTGAATCCATGTGCTTCTGAATGTTTGATCTAAATGTTATGTTGGAATCACTAATGTAGAAACCAGATCCTAAACTCAAAAGAGGCCACCAGTTCAGCCACATCATGTTTTATCCCTGAGAACAAAGAAAATTAATATTCATTAGTACTTGTAGCGCGAAACACCTCAAACTTGCCCAAAACTCCGCCTGTCCTGACTGAGTCGATAAGTTTGTTCTTCATCTCTGAGCTCAGAAACTTTGTTCTCATTTATTTCAGTTTGTTAGACGTCTTCTTTATTCTTATTCACATTTTAATCTTTTTCTAAAACAAGTTTCGGTTTCTTTTCGTCTTTATATTTTTGTCACATTAAGCCTCGTATTCAACGTTTAAGATTCCTGTTTTTGAAGTTTAGCTTTTGGAGTTTTACTAAAGATCGAGTGTAGTCAGAAAAGTTTTATTCGACACGCAACAAATATCACAAAGACTCAACAAAGGCCTGAACTCAACGCAGACCCGCGTCGCTCTGAAACCCAGAGAGCAACACATCGGCCGAGACTTCTAACCGTCTGCTCCGAAGCCAGACAGCCAGACGGACTGTTCAGTAATCCTCTGTGCTCGGTGACATGCTTAAACTAAGCCGGCAGTGAAGACTCTTTTCCCATCGTGGTCTGAAGGAAGACTGGATCAAGACTTGCCGGTGACCCGATACTCCGACCCACAAGTAGCTTCACCAACAAGCTCAACACAACCTGCCGAGTTGATCAGCTCTGTGACAACAAAGCAGCTAGTTTAACTGTGTACAGTTAAAACTGAACCAAAATAGTAAAGTCGGGGGCTTTAAAACAAAATCAACAAGCTGAAAGTTGCTAAAACACTGAGTGGAACTGCAGATTCAGGTGATAATCCTCTGACACAAAGTCATTTGATTTCATTCTTCATTTAAAATGTAGCTTTAAAACTAATGCTGAACTATTAACTCAGGAGGCGCGTTATTTGTTAAAGCTGAGATGTGCATCAAAATATCACAGTTGCAATATCCATCAAAATAATCACAATCAGAGATAGCCCTTTTTAAAACTAACAGCAACTGTTAACATGCACAGAAGTTATTATATAATCTCTCAAATTATTCTGATGGTATAAGTTACTGAAGAACTCGACTCTTTTCTGACTTCAGACACAACGAGGCAGTGAACTCTTTATCCAAACTGCACCGTGAGGAAGAATAAACCACTGCAGGTGACTTCCCCTTCGTGATTACACACCTGGCTGCAAAAATAAATTTAAAAAAAGAATAGAAAAACTAAACATGCGTGCACCAGTGAATGCTCTGTAAACACACAAACACACACACACACACACACCATCTGTCTAAGCTGCGCTGGGCTGAGCGGAAGCTCTGAACACTTTCTTCTTTATGTGATTTAAAGTCTGCTTCACCGTTCCCACAGCATTATATTATATTTACCTAGACGCTGCCTCCTGTGGGTTCCCTTGAATCTTTGTCAACAGGAAATGTAATAGCTGCAGGCCGACTGCTTTCCATACAATGACTGAGTGTGTGTGAGTGCTCAACGAGCTCAAACATCTGCACTACATCCACTAAAGATGAGCCTTTCTGCAAAATGAAAAATCCTAGTGGCGACTTCGCTCTGTACCAACAAACAATACACACATTCGAATCAATAAAGCATCAAAGATCCTTGAACAGTCCCACTCCTCTGGTCAAACAAAGTCTCTCACTGTGATGTCCCATTGATTCATCTCTCCCTGCATTAAGTCCCATCACGAAATCCTCTGTCTAAAGGAAAATCAATAAAACTAATAAAGCAAGGATGCTCCCAAAATGTGTCATGTGGCTTTGATGCTTCAGCTTCCAAATATCCAATATTATAATATTTATCACCACAAGCTCTTCAAACTCTAATCTCAGTTAATACGATCTTCCAAAGACTTCAGCTGTTATTCTCATTATACATTATCATTCATCATTAATGTATTAGTCGCTCTGTGTTCTGCTGTTCTGTGTGTCTTACAGTGGGAGGACTGGTTGGGAGTGTCTGCTGCCCACTGGATCCAAAGACTAAATCATTTCCTGCATCAGCTGCTCACTGCAGAATATTTAGGAAACTGCACTTAAGAAGAAGTAAATAGTGTGTTTGTTGGGGACTATTTTCAGATGCGGATTTGGTGTTTAGTGACTGTTTCCAGCAGTAGGATGTTGTATGTAGGACTGAATAAAAAGAAACTACGACGCACATGTCTGTCGTAATGAAGGAACATGTCACCCGATGCAACAACAGAGATGAATCAGATATATCAGGCTTTGGAAGACTTTTTAGTAGTAGTTGTTAGTTCTTTACAATAAGAAAAATATACACTATTGCCATCCTTATCCTTTGTAGTGAGTCAGCTGCACTTTTCTTCTCTTTTGGGGCCTGATTTGACGACAGACAACTTATTTTATAGAATAACGTATGATTATAAAGCTGCACAAGAACATTAAACATACAGAACAAATGTGGCAACGAAACAACATTGAAACAAACAAAAACCCCTGAAGTAGGGGAGACAGGGGACAGTTGTAACATGGGATAATAATACTAATAACTAAAAAGATGGCGGCCGAAGACAAAGAAAGACAATAAAGAGATGATAAAAAGTTTAAAAGAAAGATGATCAAAAGACAACATTACATAAAAGCAAGTCTATAAGAATGGGTTTTAAGAAGTGATTTAAAAGAAGTGATTCTGCAGCCTTATCTCCTCAGGCAGGTCGTTCCAAAGTCGAGGGGCCCTGATGGACAAAAGCACCTTTAGATTTAAGCCTCGACTTTGGAACAGCCAGAAGGCCCCACCTGAGGATCTAAGGCTGCGGGCTGGCTCGTACCGGGTCAGCATATCTGTTACGTAGCTTGGAGCTTCAGACCCAGATGTGCTTTAAAAGTGATCAGTAAAATCTTAAAAATCAATTCTAAAACGAACAGGGAGCCGATGGAGAGAAGCCAGAATCAGGGTGATGTGATGTTGTCTGTTAAAACCAGTAACCAGATGGTTGTAACACCTTGAATTCCTCCAATCAGAAACAAGCTACAGTGATTAAACTCACTCTGCACATGCTCAGTTAGATTGTACAACTGTCTCTGTGCACTGAGACTGTATTTAAATCAATTTTGTAACCTGTACATATTTCATAAAAACCACTTAAATACATTGTTTCACTAGTTGACACATTGAAGTTTATAATATAGCAAATGAACTATTCCAGTGAAAATGGATTTTGATTTATTGAGAAAACTGCAAAAAATGTTACAACTGTCCCTGGTCTCCCCTATAAAACACAAAGCACATGAGTGAAAAATACAATAAAACACTTAAAACAGCAGAAAAGATTAGAACATAAAATCAAATACTGTCGCTCTTTTCTTTTTTTGTTTGTTTAAAGTTTATTATTTTTGAGTCTCAAACTGAAGAAATAAAATGAAGTTATTATAACGAAGGTTCAGGAACAAGACCATGCTCCGCTCTCTCTCACTAATCCAATCACCTGTGTATACCTGTATAAGTCTGTTTAACCCCCCAAACCCCCCCCCCAGACCCCAACCCTGTTCTTCAAGAAGGTCCTGGGTTTGAACTCGTCTCAGGTCCTTCCTGCGGTGAGTTTGCATGTTCTCTCTGTGTTCATGTAGGTTTCTGCTCCAGTTTCCTCCCACCATCAAAGACATTTGTGTCAGGGTCAATACTTCCATCTAAGTAATTCTCCTTCTTCCTCCTCCTCTATTATAGGAACCACTGGTAGATGATGAGGCAGAAAGCTCATCGAGACGTGCCCCCACCCTGAGTCTAGACCCCCGGGTTCCTAGATGCTCTGGCCACATCCCTCCCCTCGTCCCCTGTCATCCCACCATACACGACCTCAACCGACCTTCAGCTCCTGTTCATCCCCCCAGCGATGAACCCTCTTCATCCCTCTACCTCAATCATCCCACCGCACTTGACCTTCATCCAATTCTTCCCAAATCTTCTCACCGATCCCAATAAACTATTCTTTTTATACAACACACAAATCTTTGTTAGTGAGGACAGAGAAGAGTCTGTCGGATGCTTTTCCTCTCTGCCTCTAGACAAGGATGTACTGTAACAACATTTAACTGCACAGAAATAAACAACGACATCTGCGGCCAGTTATGAAAACATGTGAGCACAGCGCACAAAGAAGCTCTGAAAGGTAAATTTGCAATGAATAAAAGGATACAAATGTTTAAATTTCTGTTGATGTGGCAGTAAAATATCAGTTTGCATGAAAAATAAAAGGTGAATAATATAAAATATAAAATATAAAATAAAAACATCTCAGGGAAAGTCAGCGTTTCTTTAATAAGCCAAAAACAAGCCGGAGCCTCTGGTCAGCCGCGCTGCCACCCGGCAAACCGGCTGCTCATCCAGCTGTAACAGGGTCAAGGGCAATAACGCCTGTAATCAGGAGCACAGAGACACGACTTCCTGCTAGCATTAAACCAAAGTAACCTGCGTTTAGAGATGCGGATGTTGTTCATGTGTTGTCATATAAAATTATGAACTATAACTAAGATGATTCTGAGGTCTGACAGCAACAAACCCGACATGGAAAACATCTCGAACAGAAGCTTTTCTCTTCTCTGTTTAGCTGCACTAGCTGCTAACAGACAGTCAACTGAGACAAAACGACCAGATATACTGCAGAGAGCACAGATGCCTTTCACACAGTCATACGCATCACGTACACATTATTAGTTAAATTTAGATGATACCTGAGCTTCTGCTTTAACTCTAAATGTACACGAGTGCATTGAAAATGCTCATAATTGGTATTAACATTTTAATTTTTATACCATTTTTAGGTACCAATTTCCACAAAAGTTTAAGAAACTTAATTTTAAATGCTGAAAGTTATGAAAGCATTAAAAAGCATCCTTAATATTAATATTTTTCTGTTCTATTATACTTTATATAATACACTGTTGACGATTATAATCTCTTTTGCTGTAAATCAGGTTTTACATCATATGTTTATAATGTTATCCTCATAGCCAGCGTTAACATAAACACAAAAGCATTTTGGTCCATAAATCAGAGCTCGCACACAGTAGCCGGGATATGAGATTTTAGAGACGGAGTCAGTGAGCTGCCTGCTGCACGGCCGGCGGAGAGCCCTCCCTCTTCTTTAAGTGCTTTTGGAGAAAGAAATGGTGAGGACTGCCTGTACTAGTTCACTGCACACAACTGTCAGTTGTGTGCAGTGTTGCAGTCCTCTGAGAGATGCAGAGAGGCAGAGATCTGACAGAATGGCAAGTACACACACACACACACACACACACACACACACACACACACACACACACCTAGGGGCACGGGGAGGCAGATGCATTTGCATGTTACACTGGTCACACATCCTTCTCTTGGCCAAAGTTGAGTGTTATATAAGAGAGTAAGTGCTTTACTCCATCTATCTCTATTGCACACACACACACCAACACACACACACACACACACTCACACTCGTACACGCTTATGCACAAACAGAAGGCACACATACAGGATGTTAACTTTTTATGCATGTTATGTCTTGTGAGCATGACTGTAATACACTTACTACATACATTTGTAAAGCACAGTAACAGCATTTTTTTTTCTTCTTTAAAAACACACTTCCTCATTTTGTTACTGTGCTTAAAGAGGAAACATATTCTGCACATTTCCAGCCTCTATATTTATATTCTGGGGCTCTACTGGAATATCTTTGCATGATTTACAGTTAAAAACCTCTTATTTATCTTCTACTGGTCCTTCATGCAGCCCCTCAGTTCAGCCTCTGTCTGAAACAGGCTGTTTTACTTCCTGTCCCCTCTTGATGAGCTCGCTCTGCTCTGATTGGCCAGCTTCAGAAAAATGCATCTTAGCCGACTTCTGGCGTTTCCGGAGACTATGTAAACAAACTGTAGTGGTGGAAACTTCTCAAATCCATCCATACGTGTTGGAGCTGAAACCTGATCCGAAATACGCAAGTGGACGACGCAAACAACACGTGGAAAAACCTTAGCAACAACCATAGCAACACAGGCTAAAGAAGGGATGGCCATTTATGGGCATGTGTGAACAATCTGACGTCATCACAGGGAGGAAGTAGAGACTTTCAGGGACCATTTTTACATACGTTCACCTCAAGTTTTGGAACTTTTACCATGTTTAACATCTAACATTATAACAGAGAATCACAGAAAGACTTAATGACTCCCTGCTCACTACTGATGCTCTGAAACTCAATGGTAGAGCAGTTACTTCCTTCTGTAGTGGTAGTTCATTGAATGGTCAATCACAGAGGCGGATGGATACAGAACATCAACATGGATGATATTTCCTTTTGGATCCAGTTGGTCCAGTTTGATCAGATATCCTAAATGATGAAGCTCCAACACCTGACGAATGTGTCGTTGAATCTTTTGTCTCTTCGCTGTTTTTTTTCTTAGCGAAGATAAAATGTGACAAAACGTTTAGGTGGCAGGGATTTTATTTTTAGGAGGTGCTGATCGTTGCTTTCACAGGTTTAAATGTCAGATGCTGCTTGCTGCTGTCGGTGATGTTAAATGTCAGAAAGGATAGAAAAGAAAAAAGGTAGACGGGCAGATGAGAGGACAGAAGAGAGGAAAGAGGAGAGAGAATATAGGAGAGGAAGGGAAAGAGAAGAAAAGAGGAAAGTGAGGAGAGAAGAGAGGAGAGGAAAGGAAACAAAACAGAGAAGAGAGGAGAGGAGTCATCACCTTTGACCTTGCCGCTTCCTGACCTTTGACCTTTCAAGTGCAGCGAACCTGCGATTAAACCATCAATAACAATCCCTCCTCCTCTTCTCTTCCACTCATCGACTCGTCTCGCTCACTCAAAGTCAACGACTGCGTTGATATGAAGACGCAGACGGCTGCTGAAGCGTAGCGGTTATCGATGGAAACCACGACAAGAACCCACTTAAACATATTTAGACAAATGATTTGAATGCACGAAATGTATGCGTGTGCATCCTCATGCCAAGCTGTAAGAGGAGATGAAAGATTGATGCTTAGCCAAGCTTTAAATCATGCATGCAAATGGATATGTTCAGCTAATGTACAGTAGAAGAGAAAACAGGGCACATGTGCACTCTGGCGGACACAGAAACAGATGTTTAAACACACACACACCTCCGAGATTTTAAAACTCTGGCCAGGTATATGAAAATAAATGGAAAGATGATAAAAAAAATATGAAACAATGCAAAAAATTCCCTCTAGTTTAGCAACACTACGTTAAAATTTTGGCTTCCCGTCCGTCAGTCCACGATCTGAAAACCAATCAGCATCCAGCATCTTTACAAGTGTCCCGCTTAATAAAATGTATTTTTGAGGAGACAAGAGAGGAGACGTCCAGAGGAGCTGGAGGTAATGATCCACAAACATGTGATGTATAAAATCTCCACCTGCACATGTGACTGCTCGTCTTTTCATTGGAAATCTGTTCAGCAGCTCAATGTCGCAGGTCATCTGGTGGGACTGTAAAAGGGATTATATACTAGTGCCAACAGGCTGCCATGGCAACCGCATCACCACTATATCATGACTACTACAGGAAGGAATAAAATGAACAACCAGCATGTTTTTAGTTTTTTTTGTGATCTTTGAAATCCTTCTTCCGTCGGTCAGAGAGGAGCCGTCACAGATAGTCTTATTAGACGTTTATTTTTTTACTGTTTATTTTAGCAGCAACGTTAAAATAAACAACGCATGCTTCATAAACCGAATACAGACTTTATTCAGAGCATCCATACTTGTTTTTATTTCTGCTTTGTTCATTAAAATTATATCAATTTGCATCCTGAGATCATTGAGACTCACAGATTTATCTGCAGTTTGTGACTGACGGTCATTTGATGCTTCCATCATCTGTGATGTGTGAATATTATAAACAGTTTCTCACAAACCACGTTTGTCAAACGAGCTCCAGTGTCACAACCTGCCTGGACTTTGTGTGTTTTTTGGTCTTTTTATGTTCTTGTGTTCTTCGGGGTCTCCTGGTTTGCAGTTCTGTTTAGTCCTTGGGGTCATGTGGGTTTTCTTGTTATATTTGGATGGTGGGTTTGGACTGTCTTTAGCCTGGTGTGTTGTATACTTAAGTTTAGGTTCATGGTGGTTCTTGGACAGGTTGGTGTGGGTTGTATTTAGAGTATTGTGTTTTCTGGGTTTTAGTTTTGTTACTGTGTTTCCCTTGTGTGTTCATGTTCTCCTCCTGACCTGCTCTGCTTCCTGTGTTTCACTCAGCCAATCACTCCCAGCCTGCCCTCGTGTCTCGTCACCTGTTCCCCATTCCCTGATTAGTTTAGTCTGTATTTAAGGTCTGGTTTTGAGTTGAGTCTTTGTTGGATCATTCGTTTTGTTTCGTCTGTTAGTTCTGTTCATGATTAAAGGAGATTTTTTTCATCATATCTGTATTCCAGCCTCTGTGTTTGGTTCCTCTCCTGCTTCCTCAACCTGACATCCAGATCTTAAATAGTTACGTTGCACTTTGTTTGTACAACTGCACTAGTGAAGAAATGTAACAATCAAAAGTCCTCTGAAGAAAAGTCATTGACATCTTCATTGTGCTTGAATTGCAAATAACGATTATTGATAGGCTAAATGATTAATTAATTAATATTTCGGTCAATAAAACATCAGAAAATGGTGCGAAAAACCCGTCAGAACATCGTTGAGTCCAAGGTGATGCTTAATTTGTCTTTATTTTACAGGTTTAGAGTCCAAAACCCCAAAATATTAAATTTACAGTAATTTAAGCACAAGAATAGCAACAAGTTCTCAAACCTGAAAGCTTTGAATCAGCAAACATTTGGTATTTGTGTTCAAAAAAATTACTTCAACAATTATTCGATTCATTTTCTGTCAACCGACTAATCGATTAATCGTTGAAATTTGAAGTTTGGTTTGTGATGGATCAACATGAAACTCCATGATGAAGAATTCTGTTTTATGAGACTTTAACAAGACTTTTGAAACTCTGCCAAACAAACTCAGTTACTCACTCCGACTCTCAGCAGCCTGATGTTCCAGTTCGAGGCCAAACGTTTATTTACATACTTTGCCGTCTCGTGTTAATGAAACTTGCACACTGTGTACACACTGTGGTGTAAATTCACCATCTCTGTTGATTCAAAAAAACATCTTAAACAAACACTGATTCTGTCTCAATGACATTGTTGATTATTTGTCTTCATTTCTTTTACTATTTTGTCCCAAAATTGCTTCTCTCTCCTGCAACTTCACACGTCTCCTGCACAGTTTTAAATATATATCTTCTTTTAAATATGTGCAAATATTGACAGACAAACACAGCATCCACTAAAAGCACACGGCGCAACCTCAGCAAAGCCCCGAACTAAACGATAACAGACCAATCCGTTACAGGCCTCGTGACAGGTGAGACAGCTGTGCAATGTGCTGCGAGTAATTGGCAGTGTTTCAAAATGAGGCTGGATTGAGACACGATGTGCCATTTGGCAAATATGTGTTGTGTCAGTGTCTCTGTCCTCGCATCATATCCCCTCCCCTGCTTCTCTCCCCTGCCAATGTCAGACGGAGAAGCTGAGGAATGAGGACAGGATGTGATAATGGTAGCGAGGATTGATAAGAACTGGGAAGAATCCAACAAAGAGCTTCAACCATTTATCACCTTAAAGAAATGTTCTGCCAATGAATGCTGCTGTTCCAGTCAGAGTTGGACCTCCAGCATGAAACTTATAGTAGGGATGCGCAATATTGGATTTTTTGCCAATATCTGATATGCCGATATTTCCAACTCATTGTGGCTGATTGCCGATATATGCACATATCTTTCTCCAGCCGGCTGAGGAGACTATTACACATGCAAACATAGATTGTACTAAGTATGATCAAGAAAGACAATATATGAAGGAAGAACTTAGGAAGACTGGAGTTCAGGAGTTCAGCATTAAAACTTTAATGAACCTGCCAAGTGGGAGCAGCAGTAGAGTTTTCATTGAGTTTATTAGACAGACAGGATTAATGTGGAGGATTTAATCTCTGGTCCACACTCCGGAGCAGAAGGTGGCGGTAGTGTACCTAATACGCTGGTTGACAACCGCCGTTATAAACCAAAAAGAAGATTTTTTTTTCCAAACAGAGTGGTACATCCTGTCAGTCGAAGTGTTTCCTGTCTGTGCAGCCGAACAAAGCAGCTCGGACTATTTCACCCTGACGGTCCCGGTGTTTCCTCCGCAGGCCCCACTTAACTAAAGCTGCCCGTCAGACCAGCTGCTTCTTCCAACTTTAACCTGAATAACAAACCGGGGCTCGGTGCTCCGGTTGGATCCACATGGAGAGCCGGGGCTAACGTTAGCTGAGAGCCAGCTAGCCTCTACTAGAAGAAGCAGCTGGTCTGACGGGCGGCTGAGTGAAGTGCAGCCTGCGGAGGAAACACCGGGACCGTCAGGGTGAAACAGTCCGTGGAGGAGAAGGCAACAAATCAGCCTCATAATCGGTACCGATGACATGCCGATAACATCGTGCATCCCTAACTTATAGCTATGGTATTGATCCTCTGAGGCTACTGTACTTCTCCAAACTGGTATACATCTGCAGCTCGGACTTCAGACGACAGACGCAGACTGACGAGATGATTGAAGGGGGGTCAACAGAAATTGGAGATAAAAAACAAATGAGAGATAAGGAGACAGCGAGCGGAAATCATATTGAGGCAGAGCTGCAGACACAGATACAGTTTGCTCTTCTCATTTGATGCTCCATTTAGCAGAAACACAAAATAAACCCATCCCCATCTCACAGTGCTGCTTACAGACACACACACACACGGTCGTTATGGAGTCATATAAGAACAGAAAAAAAAGAAGAAGCTCAAAATAGACGATGTGCTTTTCCTCTGACTGTGTGTTTTTTTTTTTCTTCCCACAGCAGCTGTTATATGATTTGTAATGTTCATGGTTACAGCAGTGACTTACAATAGTATTCAGCACATGACATTTCCTCCAATAGTCGAGCAAAAGCATCATGATTGTGAAACATCTCAGTGGAGGCTTTGCTTACATGAACAAAATACACAACAGCACCGAGTCATTTGGATAAAAAAACAAATCTTTACTACGGAGGTATTTGGAAGATAAACCCAAGAGATCAAAATACTTCACAACACAAGATACAGAAATCTTGTCAAACACTGTTTAGAGTTGATCTGGGATTAGATTAGTTTCAACATTTACTCAACAAATTCTCTCAAGTCTCAAACCAAAGAAATATAAAATTATGAGTGAATAAAATTTCCTCAACAGAAAAACAAAACTAAAATACAAGATTATCCCGTTACAGTATCCTTCACTGTCATTTCACTTCAGTAGTTAACTGTTAGTCAGTATAATCCAACAGTGTGTCAGATGGTTTAACAGCTTCAGAAACTGCCTCCGCTACAACTTTACAATGATGGAACTGTCCAACAAATTTCTGCAACTTTCCAAAACCAAAAAATCGTGACATTTATACCCACTGACACAGTGATTGATCAGCTGTGTGAAGGTGAGCTCTCTCTTTTTTCATTCATTACACAACAATTTCTGTCACTTCTGAAGTGTACAAACAACTCCGACACAATGAAAGTCTTCAAGGAAAGACTGGAAATGTGCAGAATTATCCTCATATTTACATGATAACTGCATCTCGCCGATCTCGCCCCTCAAACAACGCTTCATGAGAACCAGTTCTCTTCCAGCGGCCCCTTGTGCTGCTCCAGTTTTCAGTCAAAGTTTTGACTCAAAGCTCTCATGTGGACGAGTGTTACAGGAGTCTGTCCCCATCGGAGTGACAGTCAACGGCGAGGACGTCCAGCGGTGGTGTAACTCGATTTATCTTCCCCTATCTGAATCATCCAGCACAAATACTAGAAGATGATTGGCTGCTACAGTAGAACCTTTTCCTTACGTGACAGCACTTATATGTAACCACACATACAGTATAGAGGATGCACAGAGAGACCACAGCGAGCAGCCGTGATGTTTATTATGTCTACAAAATCATCCTGAGCTCAATTAACAAGCTAATCTGAGGCAAAAAAGCCACCCAGTGAAACCTGTACAGGTCTGGAGGTCGGTTAATAGTGACTCACAAGCAAAGTAGGGCTCAGCACCAAAAAATCCTTTTACTGGAAGATGAAGTTTTAACAGCATGTTTCTGGAAATCAAAATGTAAAAGGCTTGAAATGACCATCTAATAATCAACATACCCTCATGGAGAGTGGACTGATAATGTCTCTCGCTCTGTTTATTAGGCTTCTGGTCCTGAAATGAACAGCTGATGAATGAACTTTAAAAAAAAAAAAGAAAGAAAATGAACCCACGCTTTAAAATGTAATATAATTAAATCAAGAATCTAATTCAAAACAGATTTAATATTCACACAGTAATGATGACAAGATTACTTTACTAACAGCAACAGTTTTTCTTGCATTTGCAAATAGTGGCACCAAAAAAACACACATTTCCTCTTTAAAACTCATTATGCAGCAGCCTGCCGCTCAGCTGTGAGAGTGATGTGATGTGACGTCTGTTATTGGGGGTAGAGGTGCTGCTGCCTTTGACTGTATAATACCGTAACGGGAGACCAAATTGAGAACAAATGTAATATCAGATCCCTTCGAATCTGTCATCGCTTCACGTGTCGGTACGTTCGCGCTGCACAGGCGAGAAAATACACTGAAGCTACAGAATAACAAAGAAACAGCTGTATTACTTCCAGTTAGTAAGATCTGCTCTGTTTCATGCAGTTAATATCCTCTTTACGTTATGATCTGTTGAAATATGATAAAACTGTGTGACATCATGTTGCTTACTCAACCACCGTAAGCAAAACCTTTCAGTAACCTCTCACTCTGTGTATAAAGCAGATTTTTTGAGTTAAACAAACAAAGACTTAAACAGGGATGACAAGACTCACGACTCCCTCTGGACACTATTCATCCCGTGACAACGTCTACACTACACTTCAAAATATTATCTTCCATCCATGAGTCACTATCCCAGTTACAAGTGACAGGAAGTTACTCTGATTGCATGAAACTGATGATTTCACAAGAAAGTAGCTGCTGAAGGCAGGTTGTGTTTAAATACACCAGATTATTATAACAAAAGATCCCATAAACTCATCAAACACAACATACATTTGGCTCATTGATGCTCACATTTAGACTCAAATAAATGTAAAGAACGACCAGGGAAAGGATTTAATATCTCCTAAACCAACAACGTGAGTGTTAAATCCAACAGCAACCAGACACCAAAAGCCACATTTCTACACCGTTAATAAGCTCAGGAAGACCTCAGCGCTCATCCTCTCCCTCGCCATGCTGACTCAGGATCTGCAGACTAATTGCTTATACAGGGGAAAAAAGGAAAAGGAGCAGCTCTTACCTCGATGAGGAAGTCGCCCGTCCTGAGCCCCGCCTGCCACGCCACCCCTCCCTCGTCCACCGACTCCAGGTACTGCAGGGCGGGGAAGGCCGGTGTGGGAGTGAACTCCTCGATGGGCGTATCCGCTGCACGGCGAGGAAGGACAAAGATGGAAAGGTTATAGATAGATAGAGAGAGAAATGACATATTCTTTAAGTGTTTACAGTTATATTAAGATGAGAGTCGGGTTGGTAGATTAACAGAAACACATGAGAGAGACGTGTTTGGATCTGACAACCAGGACAACATAATATCTAAATTCATCAAACACAGATTTAATTAATAACATTAAATGCCTTTTTTAACCCTTTCAGATCACATCCACAGTGATATTGTGCACTTATTTAACTGTATATACCAAAAAAACAAACATAAAAACAAAGAAATCAGTTTCTTTGTTTTCTTATATCAAAATCAAATCATGTTTCCTTCCTGTAAAACAAAATATTACAACCAGTTATATCATGACATCCATCAATCAATCAATCAATCTTAACTTTTAGATCACAGATTGATTATGACATCAACATGTTTCCAACGTTACGTCCCGTCCGTCTGTACTGTTTCACTCAGAAATACGATTCTCTCTAAACGTCGTTTCATCTGGACTTTAACTAATGACGACAGCGTCTCTGAATCTGCTGACGCTGCTTTTACCTGACGCTTGTTTGATCTTGACTTATCCTGTCATTTTAAATTAATTTAAATTAATTCGTTTAATCTTTTTTTTTAATTATTTTCCTTGTTTTTATTGTTTTATCATAAATGCTATTATCTGTTTTCATGTCAAGCACTTTGTGTTGCATTTTATGCATGAACTGTGTTATTATAAATAAAGTTTATTATTATTATTATTCACATTTAAATGCAGCAGAATAATCATTAATGTTATTAATATCACCTGAGCCTTTCCTACTATAACAAAACTGTCAAATATTCACTGTGAACTATTCTATTTATGTTGTATTTATGTTGTATTTATGTTGTATTTATGGACACTTTGTGCGTGTTAGTTTTCATTTCTGTGTTTTACTTCTAACCAGCTCTGTTTGAACACATTTATTTTATTTTGTTTCGTTCTGTTAAGTTTCTTCTGTTATTTGTTCTTTATTGATTTACTGGTCGTCTGTTTCATTATGAAACAAACTTGTGTTATATTGCAAAAGTTTATAAAATATTCCCCCAAAAAAACAGTTTGTTGTGAAAAAAGTCTGCTGATATATTTCTTCTCTGTGTGTCAAATATAAAAACAGTTATAAGAAAAGAAAACACCTTCCAACAAATCTAAAACTGTCATATTCACCTGTTGTATCTTGTGCATCAATAGCAGTTATGATGCATTCATGTAGTTTCATACAGACAGAAATTATGAGGAGAAACATTCACGACTTCTAGTTTTAATTCTGAATCCAGTTGGCAAAAAAATGAAAGTCAAACAAACAAAAAACTACAAAGTAAAAACAAAACAATAGAAGAAGAAGCTGCAAAGCTGCATGTAAATAACATCCATATATTAACTTGAATACATTTGTTTCAGCTAATTGAACAGCAAATGAACTAAACACTGTTTGTTTGTATCTCACATTCAGTAAGTAATGAACTGCTACAAATTTAGCATATTCATATAATAATAATAATAATAATAATAATAATAATAATAATAATAATAGGTTTATTTAGCACAGCACCTTTCACAGAAATAGAATTCACAAAGTGCTTCACAAGAATAAAAGTTAAAAATAAGAACTTAAAACATACAAACAATAAAAACTAAAACCGCAAGTTTAAGTTAACACACAAAGGTTCCTAAAGGTGAGACAAAGATCTTGTAGGTCTTCAGCTGCTTTTTAAAAGCTTCTACAGACCACAGACTGTTTGTCTAACAGAGGAAAGCTCCACAGTGTTGGAGTCACAACCTCAAAGACACGATGACCTTTAGTTTCCAGCCCAGAGCCAGTAGATCCCGGTCAGATGATCTAAGTGACCTACTGGTGATGTAGGGCTGGAGGTCACTGATGTACTCAGATGTCCGTCCATGCAGGACTCTATACATGAAAACAAGAACCTTAAAACGAATCCTAAACCTGAAGGGAAGCTACAGTAAAGCTCATTAAATGGTTGTGATGTGAGTCGTCCTGCTGGACCTGGTTAACTGGTCTTAAAGCAGCCGTTTGTAGACGGTGAGACAGGTGAACAGGGAATTACAACAGTCCAGCCGGGTGTGAATCATCATCTCTAGTTTTGTGATAGTTGGATTTAATACGCTGATTGAAATGCGTCGCATGATCAAATATAACAGCGAGATTTCTTAAATTAGACCCAACAGCTGAGGAAAGGGACCCGACGTCGGGAGCTTTACTGTCTGAAGCTTTGATAAGAACCTCCGTCTCGTCTGTATTAAGCTGTAAAAAAGTTGTCAGACATTCAGTCTTTAATGGCCGTCAGACAATCGGTGGGAGTTATCAGGCTTAAAAGATCATCAGTGTAACAGATACGGATATATCTCTACATTTGCTGATAACGTGACCTAAGGGAAGCATATATAAAGCAAATAAAACAGGACCCAAGATGGTGTTGACCAGGTGAGCAGCTGAGATCATCATCTAGAGATAATTGATGAGTAAAGCCTCCAAAAACAGCATTAGAGGAGGTTTTTCCCATTCTGCCAACATTCTGTGAATGCAGCATCAACACCAGTTGGGCAGATTATTATCTCAGCGGGTCTGACCTCAGTGTGGGAAAAAAAAACAACAGATTCGTCACAACTGAACAAAAGTCGACTTAGATAAGAAGATACAATGTGTAAATAAGACAGATCTGGAGTTGATGAACTGTTTCCTCCTGCTTCCCAGTCCATGAGCTAAGCTAGGCTAAACGCACAGAGAGATAAAATAAATATCCGTCTTATCCGATACCGTGTTTGATCGAAAAACAAGTGTATTCCTTCTGAAAAACAAAGTGAATATAACAGTTCGTCTTTAAAGGGAAAGGCTGCGGTGTCAGTCTAGGGAGCTGCTGTCATCTACACTTTGCAGGATTGTACATGAGATATTTAACAGTGTCTTTGCACATTAAAGCCTCCAGTTTGTGTTCATTTAGAATATTCGATGAAGGACTGAGCAGGAAGGAGACCAGGAGGGAACAGACGCTTTATTTATTAGAGCTTCCGTATCATTTGAAAACGTTCAATACTTTTTGTTTCGGATCATAAAACAACACATTTTTTTTGAATGACTCAGTTTGAGGAACATGTGTTATTTTCTACAAATCCCTTTTTATTTGTAACTAAACTTTGTTTCATTTTTCATTGATTATTATCATGAAATATCTGATCAAATAATAAGTTAATGAGACTATTTCACCTGTCGTTTCCATGGTAATTGGAAAGTATTGATGTTCAATAAGCAGCCCTGTTGTTTATACAGGAAAGACATAAGGTGATTAAAATAAACGGACACTGATGAATGATGTATGGTTGTTTTGAACGGTCTGGCACGCTGGTAGAGAAGAACACAACACTATTGATCCTAACAAAGCTTCAAATCTCCATCCATGAAAGAGAGAGTTCACACACACACACCCCAAAAAAAACATGATTTCCCTTCATTTCTTAATTTTTTTTAATCGTTTTCAGCCTCAGTTTGCCATCCAGCCTGTACTGTACTATCACAGCTCTCTCTCTCTGTCTCCCACACGCATGTTGCAGCCCTCCCTCCCTCTCTCTCTCTCTCTCTTTGCTCTCGGGGAGGTTAAAAAATATTGTGGCCGAGAGAAACCAGTGGTGACAAGTGACACTTCCTATAACTCATCCTCCTACTGGAAGACACAGTCCACGAGCGCGTACCAGGGTTTTTCACCAGGGGTATTTACATGATTGTGATGACTATGTTTCTTTAGGTATCTGCGTGTGCATGCGTGTGTGTGTGTGTGTGTGTGTGACACAAAGACACAAACCGAGAAGGAGAGAGGAAGAGAGAGAGAGAGAGAGAGAGAGACGGGCAGGGAGCACAAAAAAATAAATAAATAAATAAAAAAAACCCGGCAGAAACGCAGAGAGCAAAAGAGGATGTAAGCTTATGTGACAGCTCGAGCATCAGTGCATGTTTGTGTGTGTGTGTGTGTGTGTGTGTGTTCACCCCCCGTGCAGGATAAGCTCGGCTGGGTCAGTTCCCCGGGGTGATAGCAGTGTGTGTGTCAGAATGACTAGAACATTCCTCTTGTTTTTCCCAAGCCAAATCCCTCTTTCCTCTCCCTCCTTGTCAGTCCCTCTCTCTCAGTCTCTGCCTCCCCCCCCCCCCCCCCCCTTCTTTCTTTCTCTCTCTGTATGTGTCTTAAAAAAATAATAAATAAATAAATAAATTAAAAACGGGAACATGAATATACTAAATTTACCTCTCGACAGTAACCATGGCGTAGACCAATCCAGCAGGTTGTGGAATGCAACGTGGATTATGACATGGCAAGAATCGTCATAGAAACCGACGCAGCAGCTCAAAAAACTGGCTATTTTTAGAGCCAATCTCACTGGCTTGGTGAAATATCAAACAGGCCACTTGTATCACAACAACTCATGATGTGGTGGTGGTGGGGGGGGGGATATGATGGATGTTCGCTGCAAGGAAGCAGGTGCATAAACCCCAAAAAACGCTTTTCCTCAACTAACCAGGTGTTGTGATGTCATAGTACAAGTGTCTGTCAGCTCTGAAAGGTGGTAAAAATAAATAAATAAGGAGAGCAAGTTTGGGTGGATTACAGTCAGCTGCATCTCTAATGACAACACATGCCATCACAAGATATCTGACACTCCTGCTGTATGTGTGTGTGTGTGTGTGTGTGTGTGTGTGTGTGTGTGTGTGTGTGTGTGCAGAGGTCACAGTAAAGTTGCTTTCTTTCTAATGGCACAACTTATTTGCATGTTTCTGTTGGAGGAGGGAGGAAGGCTACAGCATCACTTCATGCATTCTCACACACACACACAAGCCCACAAGATCCTGGATGAGTCAAACTGCTCACACACAACATTAAAAAAAATTGCACCAAATTACATTTTGCAAGAGTGTAAACATGTCAAGTCTTGCTGGTTGTGCTGCAAAGGATGGATGGAAGAAAGAGACAAACAGTGAAGTAAAAAGCAGAAAAGTCATAAAAATAAATGTTCCTACCTTTTGCACCTCGCAGGACGAAGCCAAATCCCTCATTCTCCTTTTTCTGGAGCACCACCGTCTTCTCGTCCACCACGCAGTCACTGTGGAGGAGATGCCGAGCAGAGCGCCCGTTAGCACAGCCCATCATCCGCAGCATGGCCACGGACGCCCTGCCCGAGTGGAGGTTCATGCTGTTGGAGGAGAGCTAGTCCGGCCAGGGCAGGGCAGGGCAACCCCGACCCCACCCCACCACCACCACCGCCGCTGCCGCCGCCGCCGCCGCCTCTTCCTCCTCCTCCTCCCGCCGGCCTCTCTGTCTATCAAACGGTATGACAGCGGCCCCGGCAGCTCGGCGACAGCATCTCCAGGAAAGAGACGACCCCAAAAGAGAAAAAAAGAAAAAAGAAAAAAGGGAGACGACGACGAAAGAGACGCGCCTCCCTCCCCTCCCTGCAGCTTCCCTGCCGCCGCCGCAGCTGCAGCCTGTCAAGCCGCCTCTCCTGCGCGGAGAAGCGGGGTCGGCAGCGCGGTTACCCCCGCTGCTGCTGCTGCTGCTGCTGCTGCTGCTGCGGAGGCTCCGGCCGGCGGTGTGGGAGTGATGCGCCGTCGAGGAGAAGCGACATCAGGCTGGTGGTGATAGCGGCTAATAGCTCATGATGAGGCGGGGAGGAAGGCTGAAGCTCGCCGGGTTGGTTGGTGGTGGGGGGGTGGTGGTGGTGGTGGTGGTGGTGGTGGTGGTAGGGGGGAGGAGGGGGGAGGTAGTGGTGGTGGCAAAGAGAGTGAGAGGGAGGGAGCAGCGGAGTCTCGGTGTGGATGGATGTCTAGGTGTGCGGTGCTCTGCAATGTGTAATCAACTGACTGGTGGGGAGGGTGTGCGTGTGAGAGAGTGTGTGTGTGTGCGCGCGTGGTGGCAAAGGGAGAGAATGAGTAGGTGGGTGACCAGCTGAGGAAAAGGGTGACAGTGGGGTCCCAACATCTGCCTGACTCACTGATCAGTTCATTGATTGATTGATAACTGCATGACGTCGTAAGGTTGCAGCTGTCATCTACCACCTCGATTCACTGACGTTTCTGTTCACTTTTATTGTTTGTGGGAAACATTCAAATGTTCACTTCTCTCTTTAAAACGATAACTTTTTTATTTTTGCAAAACTGTAAGTTTGCAAGGAAGGATCATGCAAGAGTGTTACTGGATATCAAAAAAAAGGTCAAACAGAAACTTCAAGTATGAAGGAAATGACATGTTTAAAAAAGTAATAACTGCCTATTTTGCATTTGCAATTATCCACGCTGAAGCCCCTTTATGTGGTAACTTCATCTAACCTCTTCAGACAGGTAATAATGCAGCACACATCTTACAGTACATGTGTTCCCGAACAAGGTTTCAGGGTCTGGGGTTCCTGGTATGTAGTGTTTGTAATCCAGCCTTGCTGGTTTTTTTAATTAACTCCAGTTTTTTGCTTAAATGGCTCCACTGATATTGAAAACAAACGGAGAGATCAGCTGTTTCATGTGCATGAAAATCCTCACAGGTTGATGCTTCCTCCATGTTTCTCTCATCATCATTAAATGACATAAGAGGCAGCTCTGCAGTCAACATGCAGCCGCAGTTTAAAATATTTCCTGTTAAATTACAGCACGTCTCCCATTTCCTCATTTTAACTAACAGAAGTTGCTTAAATCTAAACTACACTGTGGCTGCTGCAGTTGTTTATAAGAGGAATCCTCCATATGGTGATGCAGCTTCTCTATGAGTTGAAAGGATTAGTCCCAAATGAGAGGCAGCTCATGAAGTTTGACTCAGCAGTAATCTGTCTAATCTGACATCTTTCTCCTCAGCTCCAGATACGTTAACAACGACCACTAGTCTCTCCCACTTCCTCTGGAATATTCTGGGATTAAAACACGCATTAAAAAAAAACTGTACGTTCCGTCTCATTTCCTGTAGAGTCTGGTGTGGTGAGACTGATCTCATCTGGGTTGTGAAAGCAGAGCTGCGCGGGGAACCAGCGTGGGGGGGGGGGGGGGGGGGGGGGGGGAGAGGTGCAACTGAAAGGCCAAGTTTGCTCCTCCAGCCTGTGGTGTTTGCAGTGAGGGTGCATCATTCAGCTTATATTAGGTGCAAGGATTACACTGAATAGACACGTGGGATGAGAGAGAGAGAGAGAAAAAAGACAGAGAGAGGCGAGAATAAAGAAGGAGAGAGAGAGAGAGAGAGGCGCGACTGCCATCCTAGCAACAGTTCCCTTAGCAACGCAATCTGTCTAGAGAGGAAGGAGGCCCGCACTGCTGACACACTGAAGGTTATCTCCCAGCATTCCCTTACACACACACACACACAAACATACACCCTCTGGCTCGTAGTGGGCGGCCGACGGTAATCACACCTTGATCACCCAAATCTGACACGGTGGCAGCTTGGATAGGTCAGCACACGGCGGCGTGCGGAGAAGGGCCTGACGTTTTATCGAAGGTGTCATCTCGTTCAACAAGTGATGCGAGTAGGGGGACAAACAGACTGAGACTGATTTATCAAAACAAAGTGGAGCTTGCAGGATGTGGGACATGCTGCTTGACAGGCTGTATAGGATGAAGTGCGAGCTTCCCCCGGGGAGCACGCCGCCTCAATCTCAGCTCCGCCGTGGGAGGCCGCAGTGTATTTATAGCCGAGAGGAGAGAGGTTCTGTATGCGATGCAATGGCTGCTTGTTTGTCAGACATTCATCTCCTGCTGTCCACATAAAACTTTTTATTAGAGTTTGGAGGTCTGGCTCAAGGGTAGAGTAGTTAGAGACGGTAATCAAGCTCTTATATTGCATTATTATGGACGGTAGAGAAAATGACGCAAGCTAAACTATCAGTCATTGTGGAGGAGGGCTTCTAAACTCTCAGCGGCACGCTTCAAACGCTTATTCCTCATCCCTGCATGCTTTCATCGGTGCCATGTGACTCGACAACGACTCCTCGGGCGCCAGCATCATCAGCGTTTTATCTGAAACAGCAGAGAGCTGATGCATCATATATGAAAATCAACATCTGGCTTTCCTCTCCCTCTCCCTCTCCGTCTCCGTCTCACCTCACTGCAGCCTCAGTCAGCGAGGAGAAGACTGTCTGTCCACAAGTCATCCACCACCATCATCAGGACATGCAGTGTTAAAAGAGTCAGCAACAAACACCTGGTGATGTTTAAACAGCAGCATGTGGCCGTCACCTGCTCACCAGATGAGATTTTGCTCTTTATCACAAGAAAAAAGTGTGTTTTTGATCCATAGATGAATTAAATCAAATAAAAATACATATTGTATTGATATTATGATGAAGTATGATAAGTTCTACGCTGGTGGAGCAGTTTCCGTTGTGCTGTCACACTTCTCTGTCATCAGGATTTTAATAAAAAGTACGACGGAGCCTCAGGTATGTTTGCTGGATATGAAGACAGCTTTATTTGACTTTTTAAAGCAGACAATGAGCTGCCAGGAAGGTGTCATCACTGCCATAATAGAAAGTATCATAAAGAGACAGTTAAATAAGAGCAATTATTTGACCTTGTAAAGCACCATAAACATCATAACCTATTATATCCTGTATATCTACAGCCTGAGACATAACTTGATGACACAAAGCTTGACAGTTAAAACATTTTGCACTGAGAGACGTTCTCTTCTTTCACTCTTAGAGACACTTTGGATCATATTTATGCACATAATGTAAAGTGCAAGCGAAGCACAAGCTGTTATATGTGCTGTGTAGACTGTTAGACCTCCTGAACGTTGGAAGCTTTTTTGTGTGTTTTCTGTGTATGTTGTTGTTGTCTTGGTCTAGATTTGTTTTTTTTATTTACTTTAGGCTTTATGTCTGATCAGTTTTACTTCCAGTGAGCTTTTTAGCAGGACCATAGCTGCCACTGAAGACACTGAGGTCATGTCCAATGTATTTATTCTGGAAAATTTGGGGGTTTTAGCAGCATATATGCATCTGTCTTGACCTTTTTTAAATTGAGTCATCCAATCAGGCAGATCTTTCTTCACATCCCGTATGTATTCCAGATATTATCTACAGTAAATACATCAGGATTCCTCCATTCCACACCTGAGACTGTCAGTGATATTCTGGTGCTACTGTATAACCAGCTCAGTTTATCTCCTTTTAATTTGTGAGCGGAGATCAAACTGCTGTTTGGCACCTTTTTCCGGCCCATAAACACACAGACCAGGAAAGTTCCTGCCTCATGCAAAATTTAACGGCACCCTTCCACACAATTATGAATCTTTAAAGAGCAAAGGACTGACTTGGACAAGTCAGCCTTCCAAAAAAAAAAAAAAAATAGTTGAAAATGATGTAATTTGTTCCATTAGGGAGCATGAAATGGAAATACTCAGAGCTCAGTCTATATCCAGGTTAAAGCTTAATTTCCAGTGGAGATTTCCCTTGGATCATTAATGTCACATGAGTCTTTAGTCTTTGCCACAGTTCACTTTTGTCCAACCAGTCTTTGCTTTGCACTGGGTGAGGGATGGTAGAGATGGTTCACCTTGACCCATATTGGACACTTAGTGGGAAAAAAAAAACACCTTCCAGCATGTTCACTGGGCAATGAAGCCAAATTGAGAGACGCCTGCCAGAGGAAATCCAGCTGAGTAATGAGCAAAATGTCACGTTGTCCTTCATACTGTTGCCACACATATTTTATATTCTGCTACACGGGCCTGATATTTTGTCACAGAGTATATACAGAGAGTAGAGCAGTAATTAAAACTAACAGGGTTACTGTGTTCACTAATTGCTACAATTTTTTTTCCATTAAGTTTGGTAGAATCAGACGTCAGTAGTTTGACTGAGCAGGTTATTTAATCATGTACAAAACCAGCAAATCTAGAATCCAATTCCTGACAAAGACGCTGACAAATACTTTAAAACACCTCTTCAGATCCCACAAGGGATTCATTTATTTATTTATTTATTTCTACATGCAAGAGGTGAAAAAAAGTCAGTGGTGGAAGTATTCAGATCATTTGGATGTTAAAGTAACAACAACAACTTTGAAAAATAACTAATCTTTAAATGTGAAGCTGTTTTATATCATTATAAATTGAATCTTTTTGGGTTTTGATAAAACAAAACATGCAAACTGAAGACGACATGATGGGTATTTCTCACAATTCTTTGGTTTTATAGACCAAACAGTTACTTTCTGAATCGACACAATAATATATTCTTCAGCAATAAAATAATCATGAGTTACAGCCCTATTATCATCATTAAGAGTTGTAAATTTGCAGATGCGGTGAGAATTGTGGTATCATTGAATTTTTAACAGTGAACAAACACGACTTGTTTGGTTTTAGAGAAGCAGCGCTGTTGCCAGTTTACACACTGAGGAAGGACGAAACATCTGTGCGGTGCATGAATAAACAGTTGAAGTGGCTTTGCTGTACTACTTCTGATTTTTGATTAGAAAAGCAGCACAACGTCCACATAAGATGACAGAACGCTCATCTCTTATTTATGCAAATGTACGAAGTTTGTGCAAATTTGAAAGCGTGACTGTGTCAAATGAGAAGGCAGCAATTTTCACTGCTATTATGCAGCTGCAACATCTGTCCCTCCAGGACAAGCTGAGGAAGAAAAGGCCTTTCTGCACAAACTGCTGCTTGGCTGTTTCCATGTATGGGTTAAAAACCAAAGAGCGTGTTCTGCTGCGCAAATCGCTGCATGCCTGATGATGATGTCGGACAGATGACCCCGGTGTGATCAAACACAAACCCAAAGCTCATTGATAGTCATGTTCCTGCGAGGACATTTGGCTCACCTTCATGATTGATTTCTCTAAGTAGGATTTCTTCACGATGGAGAATAAACTCTACGCTCTATGTATCCCAGCTCTTTCTCTCTTTCTCTCTCTCACACACACACACACACACACACATCTATCCTCCTCTCTAATGAAGCTTGTATTCAAGTGGATGTGACAGCAGAGAAGAGTGGAGCAGAATAACTTAGGAGCTGAATACGGAGAAAACCTTGGGATTCAACGTCAGGTACCATTAGACAGGACTTTTCACTTAGCCGAGAGGACAGGGTTTATTCTAAATCTCATTTACCTACTAGGGTTCTCCCCTTTTTTTTTTCTCAACAACAGACGGAAGGTTTCCATCCAAAGCTGATTGAAGATTGAAAACCCAACAGCTCGATTTGAAGACAAAGAATCGACTTCATTGCACCCGAGTTGATTGTGAATATTTAATCTACAAACAGCCTCCTGAAGCTGAAAGAAAATCAACAGCTTAAAAGTTTGTTATCTTGACTTTTTGGTGACAGCAAATGCGTTAATAAAGATGATTGCATGACTTGAAAACAACCCTGTGTGAGGTCTTACCTGGAGGCATCAAAGCTGTCGTAGGAGCCCACAGTGTAGTGTCTGAAAAGCTTCCGTCTGTCAGCGCGGTCCGCTCGGGAATCTGATAAATCACAGCAGAACGACATCAATATTAGCGTCCCGTTCGTAACCAATAACAACAGTTTTCAAATCAGTCATCGCTGTTAGGGGAGGGTAGAGGTTCTGTCTCCTCAGGGTCCAATCCAATAACATGACAGGACATCTGAACCTGAGATGTTTTACACAGTTTCTAGGGAGATTTATCTCTAAAGCAGAAGTTACACCTGTTATCTCATGATCTGTACAGGTCAATATACAGTATGTGTGCTGTGAAATAAAATTGAATGGTAGGTTATCATTTTATAAATCTTTTGTATATATGTTACAAATGTTTTCAAACTAAGGGATTAATGTTTGTTATCAACTGAATGTGATGTAATGTCATTGTCATTTTGGGGATACATGTCGGTGAAGAAACCCTACTGCTAGATTAGTTGAACTCTTGAACTTCTTTCTATCTGAGGATTGCTTGCTGACCTCTGGGATTAGCTAGAGATATCTTTGTCTTAAGCCTACTGTTTTAGAGACTGTGTGGATCATGAGGTACCTAGACAAGCTAAAGTTTAAGGGTGAGGGGTTAAGGTTGGGGTTAGGTTAGGGTTAGGGTTGGGGTTCAGTGTCCGACTGGGGGTTCCGTTGCACTGGCCTACAGTTTGGACTCTGGGTGCCCCCTATGAGGTTGGGGTTGGGTGAAGTGTGAGGTTGAAATCAGTTGCTGTTGTGTTGCGGTGTGGATCATGAGGTACGTAGACAAGCTAAAGTTTAAGGGTTAGGGGTTAGGGTTAGGGTTAGGGGTTAGGGTTAGGGTTAGGATTAGGGTTAGGGTTAGGGTTAGGGTTAGGGGTTAGGGGTTAGGGGTTAGGGGTTAGGGTTAGGGTTAGGGGTTAGGGTTAGGGTTAGGGGTTAGGGGTTAGGGTTAGGGGTTACCCTAACCCTAAAACATGTCCATGTTTGAAGTTATTGATTGACCATGAGGTCTCTGTTGGATCGTATGACCATACTTGTTTGTAAGAAGGTGTAACAGTTTGTGGAAGTGTCCATTTAGGGACCAGAATGTTTTTAGCTTTTCTTCCGGAGAGGCATAAAGCTGTCTAGTTTGGGTTCACAATCTTTAGAAAAAGGGTCAGGTGAACAACATGCTTTCTCTCCAAAAATACAAGATAATTGTATTTTTGTTTGTGTTTGGACATCTGTATAATTGTTACTGATGGTGTGATGGATTGTACAGTGTCTACAACCGCTTCAACAAGTAACAATGTTTAATGCTTTCTTTATGTCTCTGTGTGGTTCTTGAGCAACGATGGAAAATTTTCACAACAGTGAATGTACAACAAGTATCTCTTAGAGCTCAAAGGAAGACAGAAAAGGAAATCATTGATGCTGCCATTCAACACTTTCAGAAATTGCTCCTGAGAACGTGAACAGCAGGAACAGATCTGTCTTCTAGTCAACATAAAATACAGATCATATAACTACATGTTCAAACAAATGTCTCCATCCATTCATGGTACAGTAAATGGGGTTAAATCAAGAAGTGTTTACTTAATAGGTTGTCTCCTTGCTTTGGACAGTAATAATGTGTAATGTCCAACAAAAAATATGTGTTTGTCACTGCCCAGATGAACATATTGTGATCTGAGGACCCTAACGGCAGGATGACGTCATTTTTAAATGCCATCCATAAAGCACATGACCATTACAAAAATGATTTCTGATCTCCTACCACTATGGTTAAGATATGGATATGCTTGGGTATAAAAACGACTTGGTTAAGAGGTTCGGAGCGGCTGTGGATCAGCAGGTAGTCCACTAATCACAGAGTTTGATCAATAGTTCCTTCTGTCCACATGTATGAACCCCAAAATTCCTCCAGACAGTCAGACAAGCACCTTGAATAGCAGCTTGTTGTCATCAGTGTGTATGAGTGTGTGTGTGTGTGTGTGTGTGTGTGTGAAGGGGAGATTGAAAGGCAAATTGTAAAGCACTTTGGACAAAACGCTTTATAAATACAGTCATTTACCATTTAGAGAGATGGTGGTGGATGAAATAAAACAGTTTTGACTGTTGGAAGGAAACAAGAAATGAACAGCTGTCTCCAGTGTCAAACTCCCACCAATCACCCCAAGATTTCCTCCTTAGAGATGCTGCTGAGCTATAAGAATATAAACATTACTTCAGCCTTTGCCCCGGGGCGCCAGGTGAACATTAATATACTGTTTGTCCTTTTAGGTTTCAGGTGAGAACTAAATGTATCATTCCTTCACAAAAGCCAGACCTGCCCATTGGATACATTTAAAATTATATAATGTATTGATCCAGCTCAATTGTGTCATATTACAGGAATCTTGTTTTTCCTTGAACTTAATTAATTAATTGATCTTATTGGCCACTTGGGGGCAACATTTGACATATTGTCTGTCTTCTTAAAAAGTTGTTAGCAAACATGTTAGCAAACATTTCCCTATTTACACAAGCAGTCCAAGTCCAATATTCACCCTTCTTTTAGCTCTGGTTTGTCCACCAGCTAGTCGCTAACTTGGTGCTCGACTGGCAGCATTTAGTGGGTTAACGGAGCTTTTTAGCTGAAAACAGCCACCTGCTGTTGCTTGATAACAATAAAACAAAAACAATGAGCTGAAAGATGCTAAAACACTGTTTGGTTGAGGAGAATCGCAGAGTTTGTGATAATTCTCTTTGGGTTCATCAAAACATTCATATTACTGCTTTAAATCCTTTAGTATGATCCAGCAAGACCTTGAAAGTCACTGGACACACGATCTCTGTCATTACTGGCAGATCTTTGGTAAAACTACTGTTTTTCACTGAGTTCCTTCAAAATTCAGATGATTTTATGTAAATTTGAAATCTACAGTAAAAACTGTACTGTAAACACATATAAACACATACTCTGACATGGATGGACAATCAGTGATAAACATGGACAAGGTGTACAACAGACAGATATGAATGTTTACATTTTGGCTCACAGTGTGACGCCTATTTGAAATGAATCAATATAAATTGAGAAAGAAAGCGAGTGTTTAAACAAAGATCCAGAGGGTGGCAATATTGGCTAATGGATGGAGAAATAAGAGACTTGACCTTTAACCCTACAACACCAAAAGATGTTTGTAACATTGTGGACGTGCAGATGATAAAAGCAGAAGCAAAACACATTTAATATGAAATGTTGGTATCATTAAGCTGAACACAATCATTGGCTCTGTCTAAAGCTTCTCTTCTGTCTCGTTTAACTTTTGTTTACAATTTCACTAAAGGAGGAAGTTCAATAACATTCAGAACACAGATTTTCATAGATTTAAGGGAACAGTGTTAAAAAAAATCTAAATTTGTAAAAATTAGTGTATCTAAGCACACACACACACATGACCTCCAGAGTGAAGATTCCTCCTGTCTCATCTATTTGTCCTCTTCATCCCATCCTCCCCCCTCTTTTCTCTCCCTCTCTTTCCTTCCTTCACATACTCTCTCACACCAGCTGTCACACTTTCACAGAAACTCCATCTCCTCTGATCCGGCTTAGATCTTGTCATCTTTGCAGGAACATTTTTTTTTTTCCCCCCCCCCCCCACCCCGATTCTACATCCACAGTGTCAGATTGGAGGAGGGAGGATGTGGCTGGGAGTAGATCATCGACCGACACACAGAGAGAGAGAGAGAGAAATGGGTTACAGCTCTGTGTTTTTGTTTTGTTTTTAAAGAGGAAAGACGGGAAACGAAACAGAGTTAATGTGTGTAAAAAGAAAGAAAAAAAAGAGGAATGAAGAGAGAATAGTATATGCACAACACAGTCACACTCCATAGCAACTGCTGTCTGACTGCAGCCAGCTGGTTTCTATGGTCACAGATCAATAGAGATGGTGCATGCATGGTGTGTGTGCGTGTGTGTGTGCGTATGCATAACTGAATGTGAACATAAAGTATTAATATGTGTGAAAATATGCACGCTACATTGCATCTGTATTTGTGTCTTTGTTCTGTCAGCTGTTTATGCTGTAAGCGTATGTGTGTGTGTGTGTGTGTGTGTGTGTGTGTGTGTGTGTGTGTGTGTGAGGAGTAGTGGATCCTGTCAGGCATCTGGCCCTCTCTGAGTTTCTTCCAGGTCTTTATTTTTTTTCCCCTCTCCTCCGCCTCCTCCTTCACTCGTATCTCACCTTACGGCGTGAGGGAGAAATGCGAGAATGAGACGGAGGAATTGACGCAACAAGCAACCGTTGCCAAATGGGACATTAGTCAGTCCGTCCTCATTCGGATACGACGTCATTACCTGAACTATAGGATATCGATAGGATTGTAATGGATGGCTCCGTACTGTTTTGTTGTCTTACAAGTTTTGTTTTGCTCAGATTGTTGTATTTTTCTGTAATCAGCACAATCTTTATCTACAGTATGTCTTATCCATTTTTTCTGTTGATTTTTATCAATGTTTATCATATTTACTTAATTTAGTGACTTTTAGCTATGCTAGCGCTCATGGCTCTATTGATATCAGCCTGTTTTTAGTCCAACACTTTGGTTCAACCTGAAATATCTCAACAACCATGAGATGGATTGCAGACTTTCATCGTCAGCAGAGGATGAAGCCGACTGACTTTTCCTCTAGCGCCACTGTGAAGTTTTTTAATTTAAAATCACAAAACTATTGTACGGATTCCCATAGAATTTGGTACAAACATACATTCATTCCCCATCTTCCAGATTCGGTCCGGGGTGCAGACACCCTCTCTATGTTTAAGAGTAGGCTTAAAACTTTCCTTTTTGATAAAGCTTATAGTTAGAACCGACCAGGCTCGCCTTGGATCAGCCCTTATGCTGCTATAGGCCTAGACTGCTGGGGGACTTCCCATGATGCACTATATAAATAAAAATTGATTGATTGATTGATTGATATAAAATAACTTGAGTAGTCCCTCATCATCATCATTAAAAAGTGCTGCAAATTAATACTAAATATCTAGTGTCATTTAAAATGTGATTGTCTGATTTTACTCGTCTCATAGTTACCATTTACAGTCTTGAAATATTTAAATTATGATTTGCTGAAGCAAAGCACCACGGCTGCATAACCAAATACTCAGGACAGAAATCCATCACTAAAACTTAATAAATGTTTTATCTCCAGTAGGAAAAATAAAATCTATTTTAAATTTTAGAGATGCAGAAACTGTTGTACATACTTTTATCTCCTTGCACCTTGATTATTATTGCAACAGTGTTTTCTCTCGTCTTAATCAACAAACTTTGAACGACTGCAGACTGAACAGAACTCAGCTGTCAGACTTTAACCACAAATAAAAGACACGATCACATCACACCTGTTTTAACCTCTTTACATCAGCTCCCTGTTTGTTTTAGGATTGATTTAAAGATCTTATTGATTATCTTCAAGGCTTCAAATTATATTTCACACCTTTTAAACCTCTATGAACCTTTGTGTAGTTTGAGATCCTCAGGCAGACGTCTTCTGTCTCTTCTTCAGGCTGAAAACTGAAGAGGAGTCTTTGCCATCGAGGCCCTGCGGCTCTGAACGACCTGCCCGACGAAATCAGACTGTCTGAGTCAGTTTCTCCTTTCAAGTCTCTTCTTAAAACTTTCTTTTATCAGAAAACATTTCCTGACTTTACCTGAGCTGCCTGCTGATTTTACTTGACTTAATTTGTTTTTATTGTCGATTTTTAATTTTGTTTTACTCCCTTTGTGTTTAATATGAATAATAATGTGTTTATTTTTTTATGGTTTTAGTTTGTTTTAATCTCTCTGTGTTTTAAATATGTTTTGTTTTGTAATGTGTTTGTAAAAGTGCTATATATAGTTTATTATAAGTCGGTTGCTAGGAAACATCAAAAAGGAAGTCACTGTTGTGTGACGTAACTTCAAAAAATAACAGTTTTAGGGGTCAAAAGATAAAATAAACTTAACTGCCGATGCTTTGTGTAGATGTGACTTTCTGTTTTATTTCTATCTGCATATCTGGAGAAATATGTGTTTTTTAGTAGTATTCGTTCAGTTTGGGGGGAAATATCTCATTATGCTAAGCTAACTGATATTATTTAGTAATTTAGTCTAACATTATTGGCACAACACTCAATAACAGTCATACTCAATAATCACTAGGATGTATTTCATCCTCTGCTCTGTCACTGCGGCGTGAAAAACTGTCTGAAAAGGATTTTGTTTCCAGAAAACATCAGGAAACGTTTCTGTGGCAAAACTTTACATGTTTTTTGCTGATGATATTCACATATTCAAGCATCCTCGTGTGAGACGGGTTAAGTGATGAATGTCCCTCATAACCAGCCTCAACCTGCCAATGATGATAATCTGTGATCAGAGGATGTAAACAGCTGACTGTGCTCCTGTGTTTGTTCTTCTACAGTAATTTATATTCAATTATGAGCCATATTGAGTCGTGTTTTGCAATGCTAAAAAAGGTTATTGATCTTTTCCTTTTCCTTCTCTAATTCATTGTATATCATTAACTGCATAAAAATACTTGAATGGACACACAGGTATTGTTGTTGTGTAATAGTCCACTTTTTTTGTTCATTGAGTGAAGTTGAGGGATCAATCTCAGCTCAGTTACACACAGAAAAGCTTTCACCTAAATCTGCAGTTCTTGCTTTCTGGTCTTAGAGAAGCTGGTGCCCCTTGACATTACTATACCTGCTTAACCACTGAGCTATGTGTGTGTGTTTCAGTGTGTGTTTCAGTGTGTGTGTGTGTGGGCTGCAAGTTTACTCTTCTCAAGGGCTCTCAAGGGTCCAAACGTGAACCCTAACAAAGCATGTCTAAGCAGGGCTTAATCCTGCTGCATCACATCTATTGAATTAGAAGGATTAGGAGCTAAAGGTGTTTAAGTTAAATCAGCGTGTGTGTGTGTGTGTGTGTGTGTGTGTGTGTTGGTCAAGGGGATGAAAAGGTAAGATGCAAACCCCTGATAAGTTGCACACTTCACATATCCAAGAGAGAAAATATATGATGCACCTGCAGTAACTTTGAATGTAAATATTAAGTATTTTAGACTTTAATTAATAATAATAATAATAATTAATTCTAAGGCTGTTTTTTTATTCCACTCATAATCTTTCTGTAAGACCAGCCACTTCTGATTAAATACCAGTTGTAAACACACAGTATAATTAGACAGTAACATTGTTAAATCCACTAGATGAATACTCATGATTGAGCTGATGGGTTAGTGTTTGACTTGATTATCCCTCCTCGAACTGCGAGAAACATTTCATAGTATTTACAGTAAATCAGAGAGAAGCTCAAGACAGATCAGGATCGGGAATATTAATTACTTCTTGCATTCTCTCACAGACATGATCCGATAAGATGATCAGAAAAGTTATCAAATGCCTGATGAAGGTGAAAAATACTTCTAAATTGTCCAAAAAAGGGATGAAGATGTTTCTAGAAATTGGTGTTTTTTGTTAGGTGACTGAGCAGGACGCCTGGTTAATGATGGAGAGGCTTAATAAGTATACAAGTATGTTTTATGTATGTTTTGGGATTCACTTTTGGAAGCTCAGTTCTCTGAGAAACTTTTTTCCCAGACTGTAGTTGGTGAGTGTTAAAGGTCAAAATGATTTATGCTATCTCCACCTTGAGCAGTTATATTTCATTACATTCAAATTGAGGAAACAGGATGCATCCTCATTATTCAATTAGGGGGAGCAAAGTTATGGTTTTGCTCCCCCACTTTTTGTTTTTTTTTTAAAAAAAACAACCTAATCATCATACAGTCCCTGCAATCAGGTGATTATATTTAAGCAGCCTATATCAATGATCATTTTTCTATTTTCAGCAACTGACAAAAACAAGTAATAAAAAAATCTGATGTTTTCAGACCACCCTTTGAGTTGGTTCAGTCCAACAGACAGAGAGGAGCCTTTCCTCAGTCAAATGTTCAGCGGTGGAAGTAACTCGTTTAGACTTCTGCAGACTACTTTGCTTTAGTATCAGTTTTAGTCAGAATTAGTCAGAATTTGGAGGAAATTATTTTTAAATATGATGATGCATCACTCTGTGTAATGATCTCTCATCATGATCACCATTTCCTGCGCTGATCCACCCAATTATACACTGTTCTGATGCATTCTTGGTTTTCATATCATCCTCAATCTGATTAATCTAGACTAGTGCAGGCGGCTGTTTCTTGACTTAATCCAAGAGGTTGAGTGGTGTAGAAATGCAGGAAATTTGTCCCAACAAACAAAACAACAGACCCACCCACAAATTATGTATCTTTCCGAGTTTGCTTCCCCCATTTTAATACATAATCAGGTGCTATGCACTGCAGCATACAGTAGATGTGTTGTGGGACTAAACGGTTCCATTCTTGATGAATAAATAATGATGTAGGTATTAAATAATTACCTCAACAAATGGTTTATTTTAATCGCACACGAGTGCTTTGGATATATTTAGAATATTTTCTGTAAAAGGTTAGTCTTACCTCACTACTATACAGATTAAAAAAATGAAATACAACCTGTTAATTAGCTTTACAGGTGTTGATATTCTTTTTTTAATTTTTATAATTTTTTAAAACTTTTTAGAGACCCAGTCTAGCTGTTTCCTCCTGCTTGTCTTTATGCTAAGCTAAGCTAATCGTCTCCTAAATCCAACTCTGTACATAAAGGGGAATTCCACCGAGTTTACACATCAGCATGTGTTTCAGGTGTTTGGGAGCGCTACTGCACATGTGTAAAAAGTAATATAAAGCATTTCATGTCTTCAGAGGGAGCTGTGTGAAATCTGATAAATTGCATCAAGTGATGTCACTTGAGTCAACGTCGGTTGGGGTTAGGGTTAGGGTTTGGGGTTACGGTTTGGGGTTGGGGTTAGGGGTTGGGGTTAGGGTTAGGGGTTGGGGTTAGGGGTTGGTGTTAGGGTTTGGGGTTAGGGTTAGGGGTTGGGGTTAGGGTTGGGGTTAGGGTTAGGGTTTGGGGTTAGGGGTTAGGGGTTGGGGTTAGGGGTTGGGGTTAGAGTTAGGGTTAGGGTTAGGGTTAGGGGTTGGGGTTAGGGTTTGGGGTTAGGGTTAGGGTTAGGATTAGGGTTAGGGGTTAGGGGTTGGGGTTAGGGGTTGGGGTTAGGGTTTGGGGTTAGGGTTAGGATTAGGGTTAGGGGTTAGGGTTAGGGTTAGGGGTTGGGGTTAGGGTTAGGGGTTGGGGTTGGGGTTAGGGTTAGGGGTTGAGGTTAGGGTTAGGGTTAGGGGTTGTGGTTAGAGTTAGGGTTATGGTTAGGGGTTAGGGGTTGGGGTTAGGGTTAGGGGTTGGGATTAGGGTTAGGGGTTGTGGTTAGAGTTAGAGTTAGGGTTAGGGGTTGGGATTAGGGTTAGGGGTTGTGGTTAGAGTTAGAGTTAGGGTTAGGGTTAGGGGTTAGGGTTAGGGGTTGGGGTTAGGGGTTGGGGTTGGGGTTAGGGTTAGAGGTTGGGGTTGGGGTTAGGGTTAGGGTTAGGGTTAGTCTACAAGTTTGACAAGTGAAAAATAATCTGGGGGTGTGGAGTTAGAAAGAAGTGAGGTTAGCAGACCTCTGTAGCTCCTCATCTCTGCTGAGGGCTAGCAGCTCCAGGCTACATTAGCCGCTACTAGCATAACACCCACAGCTGAGTGAATCAAGTGGAGTTGCGTTATGGGTAATGTAGGTTTTGACATGGAAGAAGAATGTATGGAATAAAAAAGACTTTTTTAAACTGTCCATTGTGATCGTTGGTGGAGTGTGCTTTTAATGCTTCTTAAAACTTCTCATCTAACTCTCGGTAAGAAAACATGTAAGTGTATTTTCCAAAATGTTAACCTACTCCTTCAAAGATAATTATGTGCCGTACTAGAGATAAAAAAGAGATAAAAGAGGAAAGATGGATGATTCATGGATGATGGACAGATGGTTAAAAGAAGGATGAAAGCTGAACTGAAGCTTATGCTCTACCTGACAGTCAAATGGTAATTATTTTGACAAAAATCTTACTCAGATGCCTGTTATTCCTCCAATCAACCACAACTGCTAGGCTTCATGCAGGCCAATGTAATTGCAGCACACACACACACACACACACGCACATGTCAGGCCCTTGGCTTTGGCCAAGGCTGCCTCTGAATGGGTCTTTGCGAGCCACCATACTGTGCTCCCATTTTCTGACAGGCTTTCTTTGCAGGCAGACCTGGGGGCGATTTGGATGTGGGACAGTGTGAGAAGCTCCCTGCGCCAATGGCCTTGGGTTAGACTTTAAAATAAGCCACCCAGAAGAAGGCAAATGGCCAGAGAGAGAAGAACAAGTTGCTCCCCATCTGCCTCTATCATCGCTGACTTACTCCTCATGCAGGGAAGACTAAGAGAGCGGGTGGGTGTGGGGAGTTGACTCCAGCAACACTGTGCTTTGTGATAATGTCAGTGATTAAACACTGTCAGAGAAGAGGATAACAGAGGATGAAAAAGATAATGGAACAAGGACAGAGTAGGACAGACTGAAGTACGATGGACCTTTTCTAAAACCTAGACATACTGACGGCACTCACTACGAGCACGGCACGAAGAGAGAATGCAAGGACAAGGAAAAATGTTGATGTTTACAGGGGAAGGAGCATAGCGTGATAAGTTCATTAGTTTCCACCCAGAGGAAATCAGAGCACAGCTGAGTTAGCAGGGCAATGTAGCACTTAGCTTTGTGCACCACAGCCTGGGGAGACAGAAAGAGACCGGGAGACAAGCAGACAGAGACACATGCAGCTCATGCACTGGAGAAAAAAGGAGCCACGTGCTGTTACGCTGCCTCAGGAACCTGCAGCATGTAGCCGCGTAGCTTCTGTTCTTTGTATCCCCCTCCTCTCTTCCTAAAAAAACTGGGTGATTGCAAACAGTCCGTGTCCTATATAAGTCTATGTCCTACCTCTACCCGCCACCCGGCCCCCAAGTGATTAGACTTACAGCTCCTCTCCTCGGTGGCCTTGGCCGGGATCTCCTCCACACAGTCTGCTGGAAACCAGCCCACCTGGCCGCGGGCGCTGCCCTCCCAGAAACCCCCCTCTCCGATGCTCAGAACTGGACCGAGGGGAGAGAGTGACAACGGAGAGAAAAATGACATCAGTTTAACAGCGCAAGATGAAAGAACAGAGCGTCCTCAGAGAGTAAGTATGACAACATTAAGGCAAAGGTCTCCTACGACACATCAACACTGAGGCTGCCAATAAACAGACCAGAATATAAACATGAGAAGCTGTCAGGGGTTTAAAATATTGCAACTCAAGGAAAAGACAATATTCATCATGGAGCTGATAAATGTGTCGCATTATAAGCTAAATCTGACTTTCAAATTTGTTAGAGGTTGCAGTTAAATGTCATCCAGTGACCTTACAGTTCTACTGGTTCTCTTTCGTAAATCATCAGTCGGACAAACAGCTTTCTCTGTTCAACATGTGGAACTCCTTCAACACAAAACTCAAAATAGATCATGACTGGAATCATTTTAAACTCAGATTAAAACAGTTTTTAAAAAGGGATCAGTTACGTAGTCATGAGTGATCTGGTACTTGTCGTTTTTTGATATTTCTATTGTATCATTGTCTGTATTTGATTGTTGAGTTTTATGTATTTTAAAGGCTCATCTCAGTAAGGGCATCGCTAAATGAAGTTTATAGATTTATAAACAAAGTTCAGGAACAGAGACCACGCCAAGTACACGTCCTACTTCTGCACAACAGAGTATTTAGGCACACCTTATCTGTCACCCTAACCCTCTCTTTTCATCAACCATCCTCTCTCCTCCGTTTTAACACAGGAACAGGGGGGCTCTATCCAGGCGATGGACTGGAGAGACAGCTCCCCGACTCAGAGTCTTGACCTTCTCCCCCCCGTTCCCTCCTACCTTCCCATCGCCGCCAGTTGTCCGTCATCCAGTCGACAATATCATACATCCATCGTCGACCCTCAACCCTCCATTCTATGTTCCTCACACCTCACCCCTTTCCTCCCCCCGTCATTTCATCCCTCCATCCCTAATCACTTCATCAAGTTCTCCAACCCATCCATCAACATATCAGCTCTCTTTCATTGTCTCAATTAAACTATTGAAATCTAACGTTCTTGGCGTGGTCTCAGTTAGTGAACTAGCTTGACTATGCTAGGCTATGAATGCTGTATACTTGCTCCTGTACAAATAAACACTAAATAAATAAATATGCAAACCCAGAACTCATTTTAGACACATTTTTGCAAAATTCCCACCAGTGGATCAGAAAGGGTTAAGATCAAAAACATAGTGAGTGTGATGAACCATGAAGCCTGTATCGTTACATTACCGACTGGCTCTGGTTGATGGTTTATATTTGTCAGCGAGGCCAGTGATTAATAATGATGAGGCAAAGCTCCATAAAGATAAATATGGCTCAGTAATAATCTTCACGTGGCTCCAGACAGAAATTATAAAAGTAATACAGACTGTAAATGCAGATGTGGGATGATTTTATCTTAAATGACAGTATCCCTGTTGAGGATTAGCTAACATGCTGGTGTTAATGGTGTGCTCATGTCCTCCAATACAAACATTAACAGTGGCTTCACGTAAATGTTTTAACATGCAATCCTCCTTGATTGCTTGGGAAATAATATATTTTGTATCCATTCATCAAAGCCGCAGAATGTATCTGAAATTGTGCACATTTAAAGTCTGCAGATGAGGAGGATGTTCTTCCTCTGTAGCATCTGTATTTAGACTCTGTGGAGCCTAGGGAGTCATTTTCATCAGATATGCTAATTTGCTGTTTGATTTCCAGTTGTCTCACTTTCAGACACAATTATGAAATGAAGGCTGCAATGAATCAGTGTCTCTTTTTTTTTTTGATTTCAGTATTCATCATCATTCATCCTCCAAAATTAAGTTTCTCTCTCAGTGAGGTCACGAGGTCTGGGTGTGCGCTGTGTGCATTTTTTCTGATTTACTGATCCTCAATTAACACAAAGCTGGAACTGGCTGCTATCAACCAACTCAGCGATGTAAAAACAAGTAAAACAAAGCAACCAAAGTCTCACCTTTGACCCTGTCGCTCTTGTAGAGGTTGATCTCACCCTCGGCCTGGGCGGTGTAAGGACGAACCACCACGAAATGTCTCCCGGGAACCGCGCTGTACAGCTTCCTCCTGGTGCCTACTGTCTCGCCGTGACTGCTGGGACTGACGGAGACAGAAAGGTTGTTAGGACTGGAGGTGAAAATCAAGTTTACATGTAGTGGGCACGATAACAGAAACACATAATTTGATAGTCCTGCAGGAAATGGCAGTTTGGTGCCGCCGATGAAGTCCTGCTGTTGCATCACTTACAAACTCTGCAAATCTTGAGGCGATAAACATATTCCATATTCCCTTCATTTGAGTGATTTTCAGGTATTTAATGATTAATTTATTCTGACATTTTGCAGAAAGGCTGGTGCAATTTGGTACTTATGATTAAGAAAAAACAGAAAAAAGTGTTTAGTCATTAATTTGGGCTCATACATAGTTGTTAATTTGCAAAAAAATGTTTAATAAGTAGACTCTTAATTCTTTAACAACCAGAAAATTACTTAGTTTCCAGTGTGTAGTTTTGTGTGTCAAATGATATATTCTAAACTCTATAATGAGTTTCTATCAACAATTTCTGTAACACTTTATTTTTCAGATTCCTTATTTTCCTACTAATTACCGGAACATTTTTTCCAATAATTTCCTAAATGTAGCTGCTGTTTAATTGTTAACTCTTAAGACATTTCTACACAAAACTACACACTGAAAACTGAGTATTTCTGTCTGTAAAAGAATTGTTAAGGGTCTAATTTATTAAGACTTTTTGCAAATTAACAACCACCTATGAACTTAAATATAATGAGTGAGCACTTACCGTCTAAACCAACCTAACACTTTTTTTCTGCACCTCCCTCTCTGTAAAATGTCCTAAAACTGAACCATTAAACATCTGATTACCTCGACAAAACTTGATTTAATGGTACAATAAAAAAAAACATCTTTATAATTAACTAGAAATTACCACAAAATTTCTGTAAAGAATCTTGAGAACAAGCAGTCAAAGAAAATACATGTGTGACATTGTCATGCTTGTGTAGAAAAAGGTTTTTTTTTGTCTAACTTTAAAGCCACTATAGGAGAAAATCAGAGAGAAACATTGAAGGTTGAGAAGTTAACAACACTTCAAACTACCTGCTCAAAAGGTTGAATAAAAAAAAATCACTCCAGTCTCTGAAAAAGTCTTTCAAAAAGGAAGAAGAAGAAGAGAAGAACATTACGAGCTTCAACCAAATTAGCATTAACAGCAGCAGCCATTATAGGCATGTTGTCCACAACCTGAACATACACACACATTACAACCACTGACACACTGAATTCATGCATATGGATACTCACACACACACACACACATGCAAGCACACACACACACACACACACACACAAACCAATTATGCAGAGGAGATATTCAGAGGCCAGCAGGCACGTGTCCTGCAGTAGTAAGTGGGGCAGAATATGGGCTGCCTGTGACCCACAGAGCTGCAGTGGCTTCTGGGTAGGAGACCCGACACTCTTAAGACCGCACAGAGAGATACCCGTGACTTTGTGGAGAAGACAAAAATATAAAAGTGTGGTATATATATGGATGCGCATTTTAATTCTGTGGTTGTTATATATTAATGCAGTAGATGGATTCTGGTTGCATTTATATGTTTGTGGGTAGAATTTGGATCTCCAGCAATCACTCATCCATCCCTGCAGCTGAGATAGACGACGGTGGTGCTGGTTAATGTACCTGATGTGATAATATAGCGCCACTTAGTGGTCAACCTTCATAACAACACATGCTATGACAGAATGGGAAACTAGAGTATACACCATTAGAGGCATGTACTCTAGTTTTTATGAGGTTTTTATGAGGTTTTTACGAGCAAAATTGTAAGTATTTGCTTTTGATGATAAAATAATGTTCTTGTTTTTTTTTTTTTTGTATTAGCAGCTAGTTTGCAGTTAGAATTTGGTTTAATAAAACCTTGCAGGGACTTAAAGACATATTGCACATAAATAAATATGTAAAATATTTTTGTAAATATGTCTGAAATGTTAGATGACTTCAAATATCTAAATGGATGCACAAACATTAAACACTGTCAGACTGTCAAATATGAAATTAAGCTACAACGACAGCATTTGAGATCAGGCCAGAAAACAACTGTGAACATCTGTCTTTTATACAAGATTAAATTAACAGATATCATCAAGTTTTTTGACCATGTTCTCGTTTTTGGCGTCTTGCACATGTACATCAGAGTAATACAGAGAGACAAACTGCGGCGAAGGAAAAACTAGGAGATTAAAGAGAAAGAAGGAAATGGAGTGCTGGAGCGAGGGATTGAGAGAGAGAGAGGAAGGAAATGGTTTTTTCAAGTAAGTGGGTCACCTTGTCCTGTAGAATGCGCTCCTCCTCAAACCTTCACGGGCCTTTGGAGAGCTAACCCCATTCAATACCTAGTGCGACTGCTCGCACATTTTCCAAAGGAAAGCCACGGACAAAACTGCAACTGTGCACTCTGAGCAGCTAGAAATACTCCGCGTACCACTGAGAGTCATAATACTATAGTATTCAAACACAGCACTTAAAAAGCTCTGGTGACCGCTCCGGTTGACGGCTGATGTCTTGTGTTATACAACCGTTCGGTGTAATTCCGGACAACCTTTTCACTTTGTGATTGCATCACAGTTTGGGTTGGCCTCATTCGTATTGGAATAATTTTAGGTATGAGTCCAGTGTATTTCTGGAGCTTGATAAGGATTTGAACCTTTCCACTACTGGTTCATCATTTAACCTTTTAGCGTGACAATTATTTTATTCTGAGTATTTAGGATGTTAATTCTGGAAAACAAGGTTTTCACAGTATTCGTGTTATTCTAGTTCTCAGTGCAGAGAATATAGAGAAAAGCTGTGGAAACACTCACTGTTATCAGGTAAAATGTTTGATTTTTGTTTGACTACACAACCCCTACAGCACACATATTGTGGGAACACCTCATCTTCTGATGTTACAGTAGATTTCTATTTTTAGACATCATTTGAACCCTAAATGGAGACGCCCTGTGGCTTATACCAGCCTCATCTACTCAACTACTGATACCCATGTTTGTTTTATTTCACCGTCACACATTATAGCACAAGCATTACATGAAAGTTCTCCAACTTCTTGTTACTGGGACAAGACGAAACTACGCTACGACATATATTCTCAAGAAACCAATCAGGCCAGTAAAGTAATTGGATCGACTTCACTGTTTTACGGTTTGGCTAGACAAGAGGGACTGAGCTGGGAGGGATGTGCAGCAGGTGATGGTGATGAAGGACAGAGATGGAAATGTGCTGACTGGCGAGGAGAAGGTGTTGAGAAGGTGGAAGGTAGAACGTTGAGGTTGGATGATGTGGGGATAGTGAATCAGGAAGTGTGGTGGATTAGCAAGGAGGTAGTGAGGGCAGCTATGAAGAGGTGTAGAAGTGAAAATATGATGAGTGTGTGGAATAGTAATACACAAAACAGTAAGGGTTGCACAACGCTAATGGATAGGTGAAAACAACCTCCTTTAAAGGAGTTGTTTTCGAAAGTCCTGGTTACAATCTCTGGGAAAACAAAACTTTAACCAGATCAGCTTGACCTACGCCGGTCATTGACCCATCTAAAAAGCATTAGGCCACCAGATAAACAGGAGACACCTGGAAATATTAAGAAAGGGGGGAGCAAAGTACACCACACACACAGCAGAAATTAAGAAATGTCCAAATGGTGCAGAGACATCTACACCCACTGGACCCAAGTCCAAGTGATCATTTTGATTAATGATCACTTGGACTTGGGTCCAGTGGCGTGCTGACGTGCATTTTTATCTAATGGTGTGTAATCCAGTTATAGGAATTCAAAAGTTATTAAAAAATGATCTGATAAAATAGGATTTTGTGGAAAAATTATTAAATGTTCAATTTCAATCCCATAAGTTAGAACAAGGTCTAGGGTGTGGTTAAGACGGTGAGTGGGATTATTTACACACTGAGAGAAGCCAATTGAGTCTAATAATGAGAGAAATGCAGTGCTGAGACTGTCACTATCAACGTCCACATGAATATTAAAATCACCTACTATAATTACTTTATCTGTACTAAGGACTAAATACGACAAAAACTCTGAGAATTCAGATAGGAATTCAGAGTACGGGCCAGGAGGACGATACACTATAACAAATAGAACTGGCTGTAAAGTTTTCCAGGTTGGCTGGGAGAGACTAAGAACAAGGCTTTCGAATGAGTTATAATTAAATTTAGGTCTAGGGTTGATGATTAGGCTTGAGTTGAAAATGGCTGCAACTCCTCCTCCTCGGCCAGTGTCTCGAGGAATATGAGTATTAATATGACTGGGGGGAGTGGATTCATTAAGGCTGACATATTCTTCATGACACAGCCAGGTTTCAGTGAGACAAAATAAATCAATACGATGATCTGAAATTAAATCGTTTACTAAAACTGCTTTAGATGAAAGAGATCTAATGTTCAAGAGTCCACATTTAATTATCTTATTTTGTTGTACTATTGCAGCGGTGGTTTTAATTTTTACTAGATTTTCATGAATGACTCTTCTTTTATATACTTTGGATTTAATTGATTTATGTGGTCGGGGGACAGACACAGTCTCTATGTGGTTTTGGGTGGGTAACTGCTCTAATGGAAGCGCAGAGAAGCGTGTAGGACTGCAGCTCTGCCTCCTGGTCTCAACTCTGGGTTGTCACGGTTTTGGTTTACTAATAAACTTGGCCATATTTCTGGATATCAGAGCAGCTCCATCCAAAGTGGGATGTATGCCGTCTCTCCTAATCAGACCAGGTCTTCCCCAGAAAGTCTGCCAATTATCTATGAAGCCCACATCGTTTGCTGGACACCACCTCGACAGCCAGCGGTTGAATTGTGACATGCGGCTATACATGTCATCACTGGTCAGATTAGGCAGCGGTCCAGAGAAAATTACGGAGTCCGACATTGTTTTAGCAAATGTACACACCGACTCAACATTAATTTTGGTGACTTCTGATTGGCGTAATCGGGAGTCGTTGCCGCCGACATGGATGACGATCGTACCATATTTACGCTTATTCTTAGCCAGCAGTTTTAAATTTGACTCAATGTCGCCCGCTCTGGCCCCAGGAATACATTTAACTATAGCTGCTGGTGTCGCTAACTTCACGTTTCTGACTATGGAGCTGCCAATAATCAGAGTTTGTTTCTCAGCGGGTGTGTCGCTGAGTGGGGAGAACCTGTTAGAAACATGAACTGGTTGGTGGTGAACCGTGGGCTTCTGCTTAGGGCTATGCTTCCTTCGGACAGTCACCCAGCCGCCCTGGCTTCCCGGCTGCTCGGGAGCTACCGGGGGAGTGGGAGCTACGCTAGGTCGGCCCGCACCGGATACTAGGGGCTGGCTAACTATATTAGCAGCTGATTGTTTTTCCATGGTGCGGAGCCGCGCTTCCAATTCACTAAGCCTTGCCTCCAGTGCTGCAAATAGACTACACTTATTACACTTATCACTATCACTAAAGGAGGCAGAGGAGTAACTGAACATTTGGCACACCGAGCAAGAGAGAGCAGGAGAACGAGAGGGAGAGAGAGAAGCCATCGCTAACTGCTTAGTTTGAGTTAGCTGCTAGTGCTAGCTGCAGAGCTAAAGTGACTAACAACTTGTGCGATTAGCGAGAAAAGTCGTTAAGAGAAAAGCGCTGAGAGTGCTTGTGTAAAACTAGCGAAAGTTTAAATATACAGCAGATATTAATCAACAGTAATGTGATATATATAGGAAAATCAACTGAGATGAGAGCAGCAACAACGCTATCAGTATACACAGTCGGCAACCGGAAATGATACAATACGCGACCATCAAATCCTTTTGCAGAGACTGGAACATTTAATTGGCATTAAAGGAACTGCATTAACCTGGTTTAAGTCCTATTTATCAGACCGATTTCATTTTGTACATGTGAATGATGAATCCTCCGTGAAGGCAAAAGTTAGACACGGAGTTCCACAAGGTTCTGTACTTGGACCAATTCTATTCACCTTATATATGCTTCCTTTAGGTAATATTATTAGGAAACACTCCATAAATTTTCATTGTTACGCAGACGATACCCAATTATATTTATCAATGAAGCCAGATGAACCCAATCAGTTAAACAAACTCCAAACATGCCTTAACGACATAAAGACCTGGATGACCTGCAATTTTCTACTACTAAATTCAGATAAAACTGAAGTTATTGTGCTTGGCCCTAAACACCTTAGAAACACATTATCTAATGATAAAGCTATTCTGGATGGCATTACCCTGGCCTCCAGCACCACCGTAAGGAATCTGGGAGTTATCTTTGATCAGGATATGTCCTTTAACTCCCACATAAATCAAATTTCAAGGACTGCCTTTTTTCACTTACGTAATATCACAAAAATCAGGCACATCCTGTCCCTAAAAGATGCAGAAAAACTAGTTCACGCATTTGTTACTTCTAGGCTGGATTATTGCAATTCCTTATTATCAGGCTGCCCTAACAAGTCTCTAAAGACTCTCCAGCTGGTCCAGAACGCAGCTGCACGTGTATTGACTAAAACTAGAAAAAGAGACCACATTTCTCCCATTTTAGCTTCACTACATTGGCTTCCTGTAAAATCTAGAATAGAATTTAAAATCCTTCTCCTAACTTACAAAGCCCTTAATGGTCAGGCACCATCATATCTTGAAGAGCTCATAATACCGTATTATCCCACTAGAACACTGCGCTCCCAGTATGCAGGCTTACTGGTGGTCCCTACAGTCTTTAAAAGTAGAATGGGAGGCAGAGCCTTCAGCTATCAGGCTCCTCTTCTATGGAACCATCTACCGGATTCAGTCCGGGGTGCAGACACCCTCTCTATGTTTAAGAGTAGGCTTAAAACTTTCCTTTTTGATAAAGCTTATAGTTAGGGCCGACCAGGCTCGCCTTGGATCAGCCCTTAGTTATGCTGCTATAGGCCTAGACTACTGGGGGACTTCCCATGATGCACTGAGCTCCTCTCTCCTCCTCCTCCTCTCCATCTGTATGCATTCATGTAACATCAATGCATGTCACTAACTTTGCTTCTTCCCCGGAGTTTTTTGTGCTTTCTCATCTCACAGAAAAACCTGACTCCCGGGCCGAACCTTCGCGGTCCTTCACAGTCCTGATGGCATCCTTCCCTGGCTGTTGCTGCTTGTGCTTGTTGTTGTTTGTTGTTGTCATTGTTTTTCTTCTGTCCCCCCTCCCCCTTTCCCTCTCTCTTTCTCTCTCTCAACCCAACCGGTCAAAGCAGATGGCCGCCCACCAAGAGCCGGGGTCTGCTTGAGGTTTCTACCCGTTAAAGGGGAGTTTTTCCTTACCGCTGTCGCCAAGTGCTTGCTCATGGGGGAATTGTTGGGTCTCTGTAAATTAAAGAGTACGGTCTTGACCTGCTCTATGTGAAAAGTGCCTTGAGATGACTTCTGTTGTGATATGGCGCTATATAAATAAAGATTGATTGATTGATTGATTGATTTTTCTTACGAAAGTGCCAAAAACATGGGCACGAAGTCACGTCCGCTTTTGGTATAAATAGATGTGGGTGTGAAGTTGAAGAGGAGCTGCATTGGTGATGTTCTGAGTTTTGTATGTTCGTGTGTAATGAAATAAACTCCCGTTGGTCGTCTGCTCATCTCTCTGGTCTCAGCGTTTGGTGTGAACATCTTAATATAACCTGATTTGAAACCCCTATAGAGGATGATAGGCGGTTGGTCCAGATGACATACCTGTGAAGGCATGGAGATGTTTAGGAGAAATGGCAGTGGACTTCTTAACTGGATTGTTTAACACAATCTTGGAAAGTGAGAGGATGCCTGAGGAATGGAGAAGAAGGGTGATGTGCAGAGCTGTAGGAACTAAAGACGTATAAAGTTGATCAGCAACAGCAGTTATGAAGTTATGGGAAAGAGTAGTGGAAGCTAGGTTGAGAGGAGAGGTGATGATTAGTCTGCTTTCATGCCAGATGCGATGAGATCTGAGAACGTTGATGGAGAAGAATAGAGAAGGTCAGATGGAGTTGCATTGTGGTATTGTACGAGGAAGTCAGGAGAGTGTAAGAGTGGTGCAGGATATGTATGAAGGCAGCGTGACAGCGGTGAGGTCGGAGTGATGGATGGGTTCAAGATGGAGGTGAGATTACGTGAAGAATCGGCTCTTGTTTGCAACGGTGATGGACAGGTTGACCGACGAGATCAGGCAGGAGTCTCCGTGGACTATGATGTTCACGGATGATGTTGTGATCTATAGTTGAGGAGTTGAGGATGCTGAGATTTTCATTGGGAATGACGAGGATGGACAGGAGTAGGAATGAGTATATTAGAGGGTCAGCATAGGTTGGATGGTTTGGAGACAAAAAGAGAGGCGAGATTGAGATGGTTTGGACATGTGCGGAGGAGAGATGCTGGTTGTATCGGGAGAAGGTGCTTCCAGGCAAGAGGAAAAGAGGAAATTTATGGATACAGTGAGGGAAGACATGCAGGAAGTTGGCATGACAGAGGAAGATGCAGATGACAGGAAGAGATGGAAATGATGATCTGCTGTGGTGACCCCTAACGAGAGCAGCCAAAAGAAGAAGAAAACTGTTTCTACTTTGTTATTTTTTTTTTACGTTTGTCCACCTTTTGTCTTTGATTGAGCCGTGTCAAAGAGAAATTTCTGTTACTTTGTGACAAACATTAAAGTGTCCTGAATCTTGAACCAATAACAAAACAGTCCCAAAAAGAAATAAACCAGATCTATTTTTACAGATGTGGCCATTATATAACCCTCATGCATCTGCTCCACTTATACTTTACTTCACACTGAAATAGACTTAAGGCTGCAACTAACCGTTATTTTTATTATTGATTAAGGTGCTGATTAAATGATTAATCGTTTAATCAATGAAATGTGAAAAAATGGCATTCTCAGTTTCTCAGAGCCCATGTTGATGCCTTTGATTTGCTTTTTTTGTCTGACTAACAGTCCAAAACCCTCAGATATTCAATTTACTATCATATATGACACAGAAAACCAACAAATTATTACATTTGAGGGGCTGAAACCAGGACATGGTTGGTATTTTTGCTTGAAAAATGACTCAAAATGATTAATCAAATATCAAAATAGTTGCGGATTCATTTTCTTTCAATCAACTAATCGATTTATCGACTAATTGTTGCAGGTCTAATAAATATTGCCTTTAACTTAGTGAACACTTAGTGGGACACAGTTAAAATAACTCAAAAACTTAAATTTTAGCTTTTGATGTTCAATACTTGACAATATTTATATTAAAGTGGAACTCTGGCAGTTTATTACTGCACTTCCATACAATTCACAATTCAAAAAACTACTCAAAACTCACCTTTTTAGAGCTGATTTTAATGTTTAATGTCCCCTTTGGTACTTAATGTACTTTTAGTGTGTTCTCTTGCTTTTAGCGTGTTTTATATATAGATTTTTTTGTCTTTCTACTTCTGTGTAAAGCATTTTTGAGTAGCTCGAAAAACGTGCTATGAATAAAATGTATTATTATTATTATTATTAAAAGAGAAAGATTAACAAAAGAAAGGTCAGAACTGGTGCAGAAGAAGCAGAAATATCCTGACTTTTAGTTGCAGGTTTGAGTTGATCTCTAAAAACACTGGATTCTACATTTCCCATAATGCAACTCAAAAGCATTGCCCACATCTTTCAACCTCCATTCTTTTAAACATATGAGTCCAAGCTCCCAGTGATTAGTGAACTGATGTAGAAAGTGATACTTTGAAAGTATTGAGCACTAAAAACTCAGGTGAGACTTTAGCTTCAACAATCAGTCGATTAATTGATCGACAGAAAATTAATCACAGAGTATTTTAAGTTATATTTAAAGAAAAAATAAATTCTCTGTGTCCAGCTTTTGAAATGTGAATATGTTGTTTCTTTAGTCTCTATGACAGTAAACTGAATATCTTTTGGGTTGTGGACAAATATACTCATAGACTAAATGACTAATCAATTATAATTGAGTAAATAATTGACAGATTAATCGATTATAGATTAGTTTCAGACCTGGGTAACCGAACATGACAACTTATGGCATGGATGGAGACGGAGGAACCGTCAGACATGTTTTCTCTCATGCTTTTTTTTTTTTTTTTTTTTTGGCAATTACCCAGGTGGCTTTGAGGTGCTAATTAGACAGCGTTGATTAATACCAGCTGTGCATAATTTGTGCTATTATTGGATGATCACCCGAGACAAGGAGAGAGAGAGGAAGAGAGAGAGAGAGACGGTGGAGGTAGAGAGAGATATGACATTACAGTGCAGACACAAACACAGCACAATCAACAGTTACATTTTTTTTTTTTTTTTTTTTTTTTTTTACATTGTTCATTTCACCCAAAAGCCACAACAGCATGTCTGCACAGAAAATGAGAAGATGACAGAAAGACAGAGAGAGAGAGAGAGAGAGAGAGAGAGAGAGACTATGACCCCGTTTACACCTGGTATTAACATGCAATCTGTGTCTGGATCAGGAAAAAACACATCTGGAGGTGGTCTGGGTCACGTTGCGATTGGATCTCAGCCAGGTGTAAAGATAGACGGAGATATTTTATTAATCCTGAAAGAAAATCACAGTGAATGTAATCTGTGCAGTTTTGGCAACGTTTTTAAAGCTGCATTAACTTATAGACAAACTATGAACACAACACTGACATACTATCACATTATAAGGATATTTGGCAAATGACCAAACAGCTGCCAGTCACAGAGCACCATTAGCATCCATCTGTGGTTGCGTTTCAGGCTCTCTGGTGAATGTAAGTCCAATATTCCCTCTTTTAGCTTTGTTTTGGCCTCAACTAACTCTTGAGGTCCTCCTGAGCTAGTCCAGCTAGTTGCTAACACTGTCCTTGTGCTGTTTGGTGATGGACAGGTAGTGTACAATGGGTTTATTTATCTATTTAATTGATTTTAAAGCTTTTTGATGAAAACAGTTGCCTGTTACTGCTGGAAACTAGGTCGATGAGAGAAGAACTGTGGGGCTAAAACTGGTTAAAACTTTTTACATTACACAGAGTAACTTGATCCATTGTTATAATAAATAGATAGTTACCTGCAGCTTTAAGAAACAAGAGGTCCGCTAACTCTGCCTCATCCTACTATCTCAAGATACTCAATGGAAATATTAGTTTTTATGCTTCATTTTTACATAAAATATTGTTCAAATTCATTTTATTTTGTCCATGATCCACGCTGCATTGGATCTGTGTTTTTTTTTGTCTTGGTTATCTGTGATTTGTGTATATTTGGACACGTGTGTTATATTGTTTTAGGAGAGAATCAAATCAAATCTATCCAGGGAATTTAATAATCTCATAAAACTCACAGAGGAAATCTTCTCTGTGGTGTAATCTTATCTTGTTTGTAATTTTTCCCCTTGAATTTTTTGCAGACCTACGTGATTTGTGAGTCACACTGTATATATGCACGCATGATATCTGGATTTGTCAGCCTAGATCCTGTTTTCAGCAGATCATCAACACATTTTTTCACTGTTAAAAGTCGAATTACAGCCAGAAACCCTGCAGTCCTGCGCTGTATATTTCAGATTTGATGATAATTTATGCTGGAGCCTTGTGACAACAATGTTTAGCTAAACAGCGCTGGTCTATCCTGACACTGGACACATCTCATTTCTCACCACATCTAACTGAGAAGCTGTTGCCATGACACCCGCAGCCTGACTGACAGCTGTCACTGTGTGCTTGTTTGTGTGTGTGTGTGTGTGTATAAGTGTGTGTGTGTATAAGTGTGTGTGTGAGCGAGTGTGGGCTCATATGTGCATGTGTGCTGCATTCTAACAAATGACATGTCAAGTGGGAGAAAGGGGGGGATGCCACAGAGACGTTGTCATGTGTGTGTGGGCGGAGGTTGGATGAAGAGGTGGGGGGGGGGGGTGGGATTATGGGTAGGAAAGAACGATGAGGAGCAGCAGAAGCAGAAGCTATGAGTGAAAACGATGGAATCAGGAGCTTTAAAGGGCAGCAGGGCGGAAGAGCCTGAAGAGCTCCGATGGCTTAAGTTCACACTCACAGGAAACGGACGGTGATCGACAGCATGATCCCGCCGTCTTATCTGGATTATAGCGAGGTCTTTCCCACTGAAACGTCTTGTGAGCCGCATTTGTTAAATATGAATTATAGTTTAAAGATCATTTTTGAACGATTCTTGCATTTAATGGTTCACGGGATTTAAAAATGAGGGTAATTTTCGGTCCGTGGTGCCTCAGGAGTTGAGTAAATAGGTCTCAGTAAGAGTCGTAACCTAGATGTCCTCTATAGAGTCATTATGTCATTATGCAGCATCTACTGTACACATGAGCACCACACTTCTTAAAAATCTGAATCTTAAAAATCTTACAACATACTGTAGATAAACTCTGATCATATTAAAGTGACCTCAGACAGCTGATCACTAATAAAACAATCTCACATGTTCAAATTTCCATTTTTCTGACCATTTTAACAAGGTGAAAAATATATCCGAAAGCTCCAGAACTGCTATTAGCTTGTAAACTCACTGCAAGGTCCATTTAGTAGCTGCTCTGGAGCTTTCAGTCGTATCACGCCAAGGTCAAAGCTGAACTTTCAATCTTAACTTTTAAGCCAAAAATGGACAAGAAGTCCTCAAAGTGCTAAAAAAAAAAGTGAACATTTGAACATCTACTGTATTTCCATAACAACAGGGTAAACTCATCTGCTGAGGAAGAGCGTGTGATTCAATAGAAAGCTCCAGAACAGTTACAAAACTGACCTTGTGGTGAGTACAAGAATGAACTTTCAATCTTAACGTATCGCCTGGTTTCTACAGCTGAGCAGCGAGTATCTCTGATAACTATCTGATAGACACAGACCGACATTATTAATCATTTTGTATTTTGTAATAATTATTCCCCTTTTCTATTGGCTGAGAAGGATCACCTGCCTTCTCGCCTTCTTCAGTCGACAAGACGGCAAATCCTTACAGAAATATTCATAAATAAATCCATAGTTCAGTTCCAGGGTGTAATTGAGTTTAGATTTAAATTGCTGCATTCATGTAGCGCTTTTATCCAAAGTGAGGGGGATCAAACTACCAACCCTGTGATTATTGAACGAGCTGCTCTACCTCTCGAACCACAGCCGCCCCCCTTTACCTCAGATCTGACCTCCGCTGGGTGTCCTTGACCATAAAGTAAGTCAGCCTAAATCATACCGTCCATTTCCCCCACTCAGTTCAAGTTTAATTGATAGTGTTCAACAGCGTCCCATTTTTCCAGCTCATTTGTTGTAATTATTAGTTTTCCTCAAATTATATCATCATATGTGTCATCCTCCATATGTTTCATAGTGTGCAGGCCTGCTTTTATCTAATGTAACTTACAGTACATCCCTGTTTTCTTTTCTGTAACCCAACTGCACAGATTTATCTAAAACTTTCCAAGAAGCTTTATTGATAAATGTATTAAGAGGAATATCTGACTCTCGTGTCCTGACAGAAACTCTGCAGAGAATCACAGTGTTTCACTAAGCAGCCACCTTCTATAACAGCTCATACTGTAAAATACAAGAATATCTACAGAACTGTGAATTATGCAGAGGTAAAAAAAAAGATTCCTGACAGCTGTGGGAATTAAAGACACTAAAACTAAAGCTCATGGAAACAGTCAGCAGTCTTCATACAGGTAAGACTAATGTCATCTAGAGAAGGTTCACGTCTGATTTCAGAGTAAATCAGGTGACTTAACCTCGATTAAAAACATGTCAATCAAACACTCTGAGGAACGACGGAGCCGTAATTACTTCCTGTACTTCCTGTTCCACATCTGTGTTCACATGCATTTATCAGTTCACCGATGTTGTATGTTGTTAATCTCTCAGGTGTTGAAAAGCTGACTCAGCAGTCCAGTAACAATCAGATCCTCCATGATTCTCTTTTGAAACATCACTTTATCATTGTCATATTATAAGTAAGGCTGCAACTAATGTTGGACTAATGGACTGTTTTCATCATCAATTTATCTGCCAAAAAAGTTCTTTATTAATTGATTTACTATTTACAAAATATCAGATAACTTCCTAGAGCCCAAGGTGACACATTATACTCCCATTATACTCCCCTACAGACACTCAGGTCACAGGATGCAGGTTATAACCAAATTAACAAACAGTCCACCGAGACCTTTAAATCAAGACTAAAAACCATCTAATTTCAATTGTCTGCAGTTAAATAATTAAACCCTTTATGCAAAACCTGCAATTTCCTTAATAAGGTTTCTATTCTGTCTGTTTTTATTTTATTAGCTTTATTTTATTGTGCTGTGTGTACTACTTTCTTGTAAAATGTACTGAGACTTCTGTGATTTTACACTTTAAATCTACATTTTGAAACTACCTGACTAATCGTGGACACGTTGATAAACTGATCACTACTTTAAATGGTTACAAGCTTCTGTAAGGATTCAATGATGAAGCTACGGGGTCACATGTTACAGTATTGGTTGTCAAATCAAAGCCACAGTTACAAAGCTGGAGGCTACAGTATCATATTATTAATTCAAATCCATGAAACAGCAGCAAATTAGATGTGAAGATAGCGAAGTTCTGCAAATGCAGAAGCGCGTTAAACCGCTGTCACTTCAGAAAAACAGCCCCCTTGAGTTTTTTAGTGAAGTGTGTCAGAAGACATGATAGTGATGTTCATGTTACTGCTGAAGCAAAAAGGCAACTGTCCTCCCCCGTCTCTCTGCCTCCTCTTTCTTCCCCTCCGTCACTTGTCTTCCCTCGACTCCGTCCCCTCCACCCTCCACCCTCGCCTCGCTCTAAACCCCTCATTCATTCAGCGCTTTTATTCTCTCTTCTTCTTCAGCGGCGGCCTCCTCATCCTTACTCTGCTCTTCATCCTGTCTTTACTCTAATGCTTTGTCTTCAGAGATTACAATACGTCTACCATCTCTCCTCTCCTTTCCTCTCCTCTCCTCTCTCTCTCCTCTCATCTCCTCTCCTCTCCTCTCCTCTCCTCCTCTCTCCTCTCCTCTCCTCTCCTCTCTCCTCTCCTCCTTTCCTCTCCTCTCCTCTCATCTCCTCTTCTCTCCTCTTTCCTCTCCTCTCCTCTCCTCTCCTCCTCTCTCCTCTCCTCTCCTCCTCTCCTCTCCTTTCCTCTCTCCTCTCCTCTCCTCTCCTCTCCTCTCCTCTCCTGTCCTCTCCTCTCCTCTCCTGTCCTCTCCTCCTCTCTCCTGTCCTCTCCTCTCCTCTCCTCTCTCCTCTCCTCCTCTCTCCTCTCCTCTCCTCTCTCCTCTCCTCTCCTCTCTCCTCTCCTCTCCAACATTGGACCGAAGCAGAAGCTACATAGTGTGGGTAGTGTTGGTGCTGCAGAGTGCTTCCAAATGTATCCATCTGCCAAGGAAGAGGAGGAGGAGGAGGAGGAGGAGGAGGAGGATGAGGGGGAGGAAGAGGAAGAGGAGGAGGCAGAGGAAGAGGCCAGAGAGCATGTGTCTTAATCGGGATTGACAGTAAACGCCTGTCACACTTTAATCCTCCGCCGATCACATGCTCTCACACACTCACCACAGACAGACACACACACACATAATACACGGTGGCATTTCTCAATGACCTAAGTCAGGTGGCAACACACACACACACACACACACACACACACACACACACACACACACACACACACACACACACACAGTCTTAATAGCACATACAAACTTGCACGCATTTGCAAAGTGTCTGTAGGCAACCATAGCAACGGTTGCCCTAGCCAGAGTCTTTCTGGAGGCTCGTCTCCCAGAGGAACCCGTTATCATCTTGCATGGGGGGATGGTTGGAGAGGATGTATACTGTATATACAGTAAATCATGATGCCAGAGCACCGATGTGCTGGCAGACACACATACTGGGAGTTTTCAAGCCACATCTCACATCAGGACAGTTCGTTTTGTATTAAAAAAAAGCAAAAAAACAAACTGGAATGCCTTGGTTAAAGGGTTGATTCACCCAAACTGCAGAAATGTGAAGATGATTTTGGTTTTATTTGTCTGGGTTTTGGGCTTCCTATCATTGAGATTTATGTTATTTTGTCCTCATTACTCTGGATACATAATTGTGAACAGTTTTTATTGGAACTTCTTGAGGAAACAGTCCGTATTAAAACATGATGAGAGTGATGAGATCAATGTTTCTGGACGGAGATGTTGCAGTTAGTCACACTTTATTTATGCAGGAAGTGTTCTGCATTTACATGGTGCATGTGAGCAACCGGGTTAATTAGAGAAATCAAGTAATTACAGAACACTTACACGTGCACAGTACTGTAGTAAGCTTGTTACTGTAAATCCATGCACACACACACACAGATGGTTAGTAATCAGATTTTTCTCCCTACCATCGACCTTATTCTGGAGCCGTGGCTTAGTGATTTTAGCAATATTAGAGAAAGACGATGCTGCTTCCACTTTTTTTTGGAGGTGTGTGTGTCTGTGTCACAGCAGCCTGATGGCACAGTGTGAAGAGGAGAGACAGACAGCTCTTCCTCACACATTAAACAGACTGATTTTGATTTCATCCACCTGCTCTGCTGTTACTTTTTTCTCCTCCTGTCTGAAGTCTTTGACATGCACATGCGTACTTGCGTACAGATTAGAAACCCGGTTATGTATTTATACTTTGCTTTCTCCAGGAGAGGTCTAGCCGGGGAAATCAGGTTTTTTCTTAATCCTCTACCCCGATTACGGTAACCAGGTCTCTAGTTTAGATGACGTTTAAGAAATCGGCTTACTGGGGAAAGCCGACTGTAACCCGGTTAGTTGAGTGTAAGTAAACAAACTGACTGACTGAGCTCAAGATCTCTTTCATGAGAAAAACTTGATTGTATATAGTGTATATAACATCACAATGAGACAGTTTAGTCACACAAAAACATATTACAAACATCAGAAAGTAAAACTCCTGCTTGTCTTTATGTTATTCCAGCAGTAAGATGCAGTTCAGAGCTGATATGAGGAGCTTTCATTACTAACCACCCTGTGATCTGGTGTCACAGTTGTTCACTTTGAGCTTAACTAGATATGTTAAATATCTCAGCATCTTAGACAGCGAGGCCTTCTAAAGGTCATTCATTCATTCATTCATAATTTCACTCTTCATTCTCTCTCTCTCTCTCTCTGTCGGCTCCTCCTGCTTTCACATCAGCTGTTAGTCGCGTCACTTCTAGTTAACGAATCAGATTTCTCCACGATCCCTAAGCAGCCAATCACGGCCTAGCTGTCAAACTTTAAAACCGTGTCTCTCTCTGTCGCTGTCAGCTGTCATTTCAGGCATAATCGCATCCACCCCCACCCCATCCACCCCCCCAAGCCGCAACACCGGAGCTCGGGTCGCCTCTCCATCCCGGATCATCATTCATCCGCCCGACCTCCCATTCCGGCAAGGCCCCAAGTCTCCAGGAGCCGATGCCGACACCACGTCGATCCACGCCTCTCCATCACCGCCATCACAGTATCTAGACTCCATCGGGGGGGTTATCCTATTCATGCTTTTATCGCCCCCCTCCATATTCAGCCACATCATGTTGGAGTCTAATCGCCAAAGACTTTTAAATTTATTATCGTACTGTTCAATAAACACCGTTCACTACGTAAAACTGAGTCTCTCCTGATTGAAATGAAAACACAGGCATGCTGATGCTTTCTTGATGTCAGTGACGACCATCCGACAGCGGTGAGTGTGATAGCTGTCAGTAGTTTAAGGACAGTGGCAGCAGCATGAATATACAATAGCTAAATATATTTTCACTGCTGTGATGCTATGACTCATCTCCACTGTATTGGATATTTCAGAGACAGGTATACTGCTAGAGGTAAGTGATATATGATTTTTTTAATATAATTTGGGTGAACTGACCTTTTAAGGACAATTCATCATTGATCTGCATCAAGTCAAACCTTCAGAGATCTGGAGGAAACGTTCTCTGAGGTGTAATTTTATTTCTCCAGATCAGAATCGATGGTGATGGCATCTTAAATGTAAATAATATATAATAAAATATCCAGCCCTGACCAGATCACAGCTGTGCTGGAACTCAACAGCAAAACATTGACAGTAAAATATTTGTGAGTCATATGTACACATCTGACCTCCAGGTTAGTCAGCGTGGAACGAAAAAAAAAGAGAATAAAAACCCAGCGGACATGGACAGAGTGTCAATCAAACACACATAGATGCTCACCTGGGCTGACGTTGTGAAGGTAGAGCTCGTCTGGCCTCCTCCCCCAGCCGGCTGAGGGAGGGCGACCGGCTCCTTGCCCCCCTTCCCATGGTCCGGACCACCACGTTGCCATTGGGGCTGCCGCTGGGCATCTGCTGGAGCAGCTGGGGTGACAGGCTGCGATGTAATGCTGAGGAGCCAGGCTGCGATTGACCCTGCTGGGGGCCCCTGTGCAGGTGCGACTGGGCGTGTTGGTGCTGTTGCAGATGGGGGGCCCAGTTGCCAGGAGAACCGTGCTGCTGCTGCTGCTGCTGCTGGTACTGACTACCTGCTAGGTTGTTGTCACTGTTGGAGCGCAGGAGGACCCGTGGCGCTGATAACGAGGAGGGGGACTGGCCGTTTCCGCTGCCGTTGCCAGAAGACGGACCCCGGCGACGTTTGGAGTAGGCTGGGGCCTCGCGGAAAGG